>NC_136512.1:70797311-70887311 GCF_053919585.1 Euprymna scolopes
TAAGAAGCAGTATTCGGAGAAGTGGTGTTTGAAACATGATGAGAAAAGCTCTTGTTTGAGACGTGGCCATTGTTCGGAAAAGCACCTGTTCGAGACACGTGGGTGACGTCACAATAGAGACGAAAAGGGAAGAAGTGAATTGTTTAAATATTTTGAAAAATGCGTTGTTGGAAATACTGGATATAGAGGTTTTTGCTAAAAAAAAAAAAGAAAAATTAAGTAGAGTTTCTTCCTTTCTTCTGTTTCCTTACGACGGACTCTACAACGTGTTGGGTCCGTTAAAATGTAACGCCTTCTTTTTTTTTTTTAAAGGTGTATATGTTTATGCCACTAATAACTATGTGCCTCTCCATAGGCTGAATTTCTACGTTCTCTCGAAGGAAGCTTTGAAAGCACCACTCTAATATATAAGTACGCATATTCCATATCGATTAATTGCCCGAAGATTCTTGAAATTTTCAGTGTTACACAGTGGTAGATAAGGGGCAATTCCTCGAGGTAGGGCTATAGGGTGTTTGTTTTTCGATGACGTTTGGTGCAATAGGGAATATTATACGCCTTGAGTGACAATGTCGTGATTATTAGAGATACGAATCCATTTTTCTGGAATTGGCTCTAATAAGAAGAAATACGAAATCTGCAATGATTAAAATTTCATATTTAAGCGTATTTTATAGCCGGGTAACGCCGGGTGGCTTGCTAGTATTTTAATAAAATTATTGATCTATGACATCATCACAAGGTATTTTTCATTAGAATACATTGTGATGTCATAATTGACACATTGTCTCTCTTCGTGTCTGTTTCTCTGTATTTATTCTTTCTCTCTCTCTTTAGATCTCTCTTACTACTCCTGTTTGGTAATAGTAGGATTAAAAGTGTTATCTATCTATCTATCTATCTATCTATCTTCTTTTCTTTCAATTTTCACTCCAAACAAGACACAGTGCCACTTTGAAGTAGGAGGCTGCTATCGGGAACATAAGTTGCAGGGATATTATGAAGGGAGATGAGTAGCAAGATGTTTGTTCACATTACACTTGAACTTCTGCATGTCAGTACAGTTGGGAAAGCAGAATCCCAGAAAGGAGTTCCAAAGTCGAGCACTTCTGGGAAAGAAACTTTTGGATTATAAGGCCTTCTTACACCTAGGGATCGCTACTGTGAAGGGGTGGGATTTAGCTGCTTGTCGGGTTTGTCGAGGGTATTTACCTCGAGGAGGCGCAAGTGCTTGTAATTCGTCAGAACATTAAGCATTAAAATACTTGTAGAACAGACAGAGGTATGCAACATTTCGTCGATGGGACAGAGGCTGAAGCCTACATGACAGTTCTGGACCTATCAGGTTGGCGACTCTCTTTTTAACCGTGTCCAGGAGTGAGAGACAAGTAGCAGATGCAACAGCCCAAATGTGACAACAGTGCTCCATACTTGGGCGAATGGTGGCCTTATAGAGGTACAGGATACTTTCGGGCGTAAGGAGCTTTCTAGTGCAGTAGAGAAAGCTCGCCTTCTTCGCAGCAGCGTTGGCAATGCTCTCGATGTATCTTTGTTACGCGCGTAGATTTGTTTATAGAGCGCGCGTCCGCGCGTAAAAACGATGGCTGCCAAAAATATAATGCATAATACGACTTTTTATATCTCGATAACTACTTATTTCTGCAAAATTTCAATGCGATTTCCGTATTCAGCATAGTAGAAAACTTATAAAAGTCGTCATTTAAAACAAAATTGCGGAGGTGGACCTAATCTAAAAAAATATAAAAAAAACTTCGCTAATCGCCAATACATGGGAATCATTTTAGTTAAGTAGATGAATAAACTAAATAATTAGTTAAGGGAATTTTAGTTTCTATCTTTCTCTCTCTTTCTTTCTTCTTTTCCCACACATACCCTCTCTCTTTCTTTCTCTCTCTTTCTCTCCTACACAGACACTCTCTACCTGTCTTTCTCTCTCTTTCTCACACACACACACACACACACACACATACACACACGCACACACACTCTTTTCTCTCTGTCTTTCTCTCTCTCCCACACACTCACTCACTCTCTATATTTCTCCCTTTCTCCCACACAATCTCTCTCTCTCTGTCTTTTTCTTTCCGACACACACTCTTTCTCTTTCTTCATCTCTCTCTCACACATACTCTCTCTTTCTTTCTTTCTTTCTTTCTTTCTTTCTTTCTCTTTCACTCCTCCCACACACACACTGAGTCTGTCTATCTATCTCTTTTATTGCGCCCCCATCTCACCCCCCACTTTTTCTTTCTCACTGTTTCTTCCACACGCACACTATCTCTCTTTTTTTGTCTCATTCCCTCTATTTTTCTTCCTCCTCCCCACTCTTTCTCTTTCTTCCCCCCTCTCTCTCCCACACACAATCTCTCTTTCTCTCTCTCAAACACACTCTGTGTTTTTGTCTGATTCACTATCTGTCTTTCTCTCTCCTCCCACACACTCTTTGTCTCTCTCTCTCTCTCTTTCCCTCTCTCTCTCTCTGCTTATCCTGGTACTCTTAATGGTCCTACTGAATGTAACTTTGCAATTGGATCCTGATACAAACAAGTTACGATTAGATGTTGCGCAAAACTTGCTTCAATATAAACTGGCGCCATTACTAGATTAACCATTGTCTTTTTTGATTAAAAGTCGGTATATTTTTTTAGTCGTTTTGTTTTTCTTTTTGCTGGGTTATTTGTAAACCGACTTTTTTTTATCTGTGTCATATTTGAATTCACCGGACTAGGGATGCACCATTGGCCGATCACCGATTAAATTGCAAATAATTTTAGTTATTTTCCGCTGTTCTTCCACACGTCCTGTAAGTGATCTGATGACTGCCGTGGTTTCTAAATTTGCGTTTCACGTGTTCTTCATTCAACCTCGCCCCTTTCTCCTGAGGATAAACTATCTTTATGCCATGAGCTTTACTCAGCATGAAGTTGAAAATAACCAGTTTGTGCCGTGTCACAATTTCTTCACATCACTTAAGAGATATTTTGTTTTCTTTTCTGGAAATCATCCAGGACAAAATTTGAAGCCACTTGATGTAAGTAGCTAGTAAAAACGAAATATAATTATCGCAAAGACAGGAAATGAATATTTACCTTGGAATTGAAAAGACAAAGTCTGTAGGTAGGAGGAAAATATGTCTTCTAATATCGGTTATCAGGAAATTTTGTTGTTATAAATATTACTAATATTTTCTTGTTATAAATATTACTAATATGAATTCAATTATATTGTAAACAATGACAAGTCACTCCCTTTTTAGCTTGCCGGTTGAAAATCAACGAAGGGACATTCACCGTCCTCACCGTATTTTCAACTAACAAACATGACGCGCTGCTATTATGTAGTTTTCTTTTTTTTGACTGGACTGTATTTAAGGAAAATAGTTGTAAGCATATGGAACATTTATTTTCTTTCTTCTCCTATCAAATTAACATTATTATTTTGTAATCACTTACTAAGAAAATTAATACTCCATCTTTCCGTTTTCATGTTGATGAATTCTAGGGAAAATTGCAAGCACGTGCAAACCGAAAAGAACGAATTCTTCATCAGTCATGCTCTTGTTCCTATTTTTTAGACCCGTGCTATCGTTACATATATATATACATATTTATTTTTTCTCAATGCACATTCAGATGAATTACTAATTGGATATCAAACATAAGTATTTTATTATTTAACTAGCGGGGGTACCCGGCGTTGCCCGAGTGTTTGTTTCCGGGACGGGGGGGGGGGGAGTTTTAAAAAATGTTATGGTAGGTAAGTAGGAAGGATCAAACCCGGAGTCATTAGTAAAAGTAGGAAAATAAAGTGTGAAAAAAAAAAAAACATCTGCAACGTTAACAGTTCGGCCACCAAGAAAAGTCCATTCCAGTTGTTTAGGGGAGGAAAAAAAACGACTACGGTAGGTCGGCGCGAACGTGAAAATATAATGTGAATTGTCCAGCACGCTAACCACTACGCCACAGAGCACTGCAGCTTAGTTTAGTGATTTTAAATAACTTCACATGAAAGAACTACGAAGCCAAACCGGTGTTCTCTTCTCAACTGTTCCTTGTGAACGATCCCCAAACGGTGTTAAGTGGTGGCGGGGGGGGAGGAATTTATAAGAGAGAAAATATTTTACCACTTCCATTGATCTTAACCGATTTTGGCGGTGACTTCTCAGCAGAAAAAGTATAGAAATCTAAGATTATCGAGGAATTTGAGAAATAATAAGCCTATAACACACCTCAGATATTGTTCTGCCGTTTGTGCATATTATATTTGCATGAAATATCTTGATTTTTAATCCTATTAATGTCAAAATCCGACGGGAAAAAATGAGTTCATTTTATTTATATAGAGATTAATTGGAGTTCATTATAGAGATGAGTAATTTGTATTATTTATTCATGCATTTATTGAGGACTATTATCATTATCTTTTTTAGTTGTTGTTTCACGGCGTTTCGGCCAACTATTCCTCGAGCCTTCGTCAGGTGATAACCGCGACGGGATAGGAACTCCAAATTTCCTAACTGCATCCTCAGCAAATACTGCCTTCTATAGTTGCTTTTCGGTGCCCGTGGCGCAGTGGATAGAGGCGTTGAATCTCTACAGTTCCAGATGAGAATTGTCTGAAGTTAGCGATTTCAATTCTACCAAAGCCGGTCAGAGGTTTAGTTGGCCAAAAACGTGATGAGACGACAACAACTATGGAGAACAGTAATTGTTGAGGATGCAGTTAGGAGATTCGGAGTTCCTATCCCGTCGCTGTTACCACCTGACGAATGCCAGAAGCACAGTTGGCCGAAACGCCGTGAAACAACAACTAAAAAAAGATGAGGATAATAATAAATAAATGAATAAATAGTAAGTAATTTAAATACGTAAAAGATGAACTAAATATTGACAATAACGATTATAGCAACCAGTTTCTGCTGGAAGTATTTTGAAGCCAATCCCAAGAATGAGACACACTTGTTTACAAGTTATGTCAAACCATCATATCAAAGGGTGGAAAATCAGCACAAAATTTTACAACGACGAATATTTTAAATTATCTTAGAAAACTCCATCGGGAAAAGGCAAAAGCTGTAACTAAGAAAAAGAGCAATTAATGTTCAGGGACAAGTGGCAGCAAGTGCAAGCCTACAGCGAAACATCAAACTACTATAGAATCAATATTGACCAAGAACATTTGGGATGTTAATGACCACATGTCACAAGCCATCCATTATCTGATAGGTAAAATGATTACCGTTGATATTCAATCATATTCCGCTACATTTGAGATTGGACTTAATAGGCTTGTTATAAAACTTACAATATTCTATTAAAAACATGCTCCACGTAGAAAATAATTTCGGATATACTTACAAAAGTAAACATAAAAATTCAATCGTCTCTTGATAAAATTAACAACATAACTTTGACGACAAACACTTGGACTATAAATAATGCAGCCTTTCTGAGTTTAACAGGTAATTGGCTTTGAAATGACTATGAACAGCACAGAGCTGAATAGTTCTATTCCCTGGTGCACATACAGGTGCAAGAATAAGTGAATAATTGCACAGTGTTCTGGATGACTATTAAATCTAATATAAAAAAAAACTATATGTTTGTCTGTCTGTCTCCATATATTGAAACTCTATCTCCACCGAGACTAAAAATCGCAGAGCTGTCTTAGGGGTCTCATATGATTGGATTTTTTACGGACCGTTCGTTTATGTGTTTTTAGTCGGTTAAAATAGTTTTTAGGGGTCAAAAAGGAGTAAAAATTGAAAACATTGTTATATATTTTGTACATTCATCTTAGTTTATGTTTAATCAGTTCATATGCGTGTCACGTTGGTAGAGTGGTAACGTCACCAGCTTTGAATGCTACGGTTTTGCTTTCGGTTTCGATTCTAGCTGGTGGCACCCAAATACTTTTTCTTTCTTTTTAAATTAGGAATCTATATAATATATACGAAATCTACATGAATTAAAATATCATATTTAAGCGTATTTTACGACCGGCCGAACCGGACGTTCCACCCACCTCCGATAGTTTCCAGGAAAGTTTTCTTAGTCTTTTGGGAGTCAAAAGCAAACATGGTTGTTGGTGTCAGGGAATGTGGCTTAGAGTCACTATGATTTTCATACGTACATTGCAACTCTTCTTAAATGACTCGTTATTTTCCCAAGAAGTGAAGACAATTATTACACCTAACAGAAATATAATCTCTTTTTAATGGGTCTATTAGTAATTAGCAAATTAACTGGAATACAGAATCATCTTTATTGTGAAAAGCACAAACCCATTTGAGGTGTGACCACACGGTGGAATTCAACATGTATGCTGAAAAGGAACATCGAAAAGCTCTTGTAACGTATACTGTAGATAATAAGATTTTTGCCTTAAAAACTTTCCAATGAAGATTTGTTGAAAAATCTGTCCAGTTACTGAATCCATTTGAAGAAATCATCAAAGTAGCAAGTTACACAACATCAACCATGATCAATGATAACACCTACAATTTGAACTCTAAGGTTTTTCAAAAGCTGTTCAATCTAATTCTGATATTTCTGACTTTAGCGGTATCTTTATCTCTGTTGAACAAATCAATGGAAACAAGATTTTCATCCTATCTAAATGATAAAAAATGGTGTGTCGATCTAGATCGAAGACTCAAATTGGAATTAAAAAATAACTTGGAATCAGCATTAAGAATTGGTTCTATAACTAATTTCTACTGATGATAACGAAGAAAAATCAATATGCGCTTCTTCACTCTCTGCTGGGAGTCAAGAAGATCAAAGTGATAGTAAAACTGTATCTCTTTCAAACCGGTTTGATGAATTAACTTGAAATAGGCCTACAGTAACAAACCAAAACTTAGAGTAGGCAGAGGCTGAAAAAAACCTTGTAGACTGCAACTGCAACTGTAACTGAAACTGTAACTGCAAGTACAGCAAATATCGCCCCCCCCCCAAAAAAAAACAAAACCCAATCTAAACTAAAAAAAGTTAATCCGTAATTCATAAGTGCACAAAAGAACTTGATCATTATGTAGTTTTACCAGTACTCGAAAAATGTATAGCTCAAGTTCAGTGGTGAAAAAACACAGGTGACCTTACCACTACAAAGTAAACTGGTTTAAAAGTATTTAAGCACATCACCTTAATCCGTAGAGAGTGAGAGGCTCTTTAGTACAGGAGTAAATGCGTAGGAACTTTTGTACAGGTGTAAATCCGTATGAAATTTAGTACAGGTGTAAATGCGTATAAATTGTAGTACAGGTGTAAATGCGTATAAACTTTTGTACAGGTGTAAATGTGTATAAACATTACTACGTGTGTAAATGTGTATGAACATTAGTACATGTGTAAATGCGTATGAAGTTTAGTAAAGCTGAAATTACGTATGAACTTTAGTACAGGTGTAAATGCGTATGAACTTTTATAAAGGTGTAAATGTGTATGAACTTTAGTACAGGTGTAAATGCGTATGAACATTTATAAAGGTGTAAATGTGTATGAACTTTAGTACAGGTGTAAATGCGTATGAACTTTTATAAAGGTGTAAATGTGTATGAACTTTAGTACAGGTGTAAATGCGTATGAACTTTTATAAAGGTGTAAATTTGTATGAACTTTAGTACAGATGTAAATGTGTATGAACTTTAGTACAGGTGTAAATGTGTATGATCTTTAGTACACCTGTAAATGTGTATGAACTTTAGTACAGGGGTAATGCGTATGGACTTTTATACAGGTGTAAATGTGTATGAACTTTTATACAGGTGTAAATGTGTAGGAACTCTTGTACAGGTGTAAATGTGTATGAATTTTAGTACATGTGTAAATGTGTATGAACTTTAGTACAGGTGTAAATGTGTATGAACTTTTTTACATGTGTAAATGTGTATGAACTTTAGTACAAGTGTAAATGTGTATGAACGTAAGTAAATGTGTAAATGCGTATGACCTTTACTACAGGTGAAAATGTGTATGAACTTTACTACAGGTGAAAATGTGTATGAACTTTAGTACAGGTGTAAATGCGTATGAACCTTAGTACATGTCTAAATGCGTATGAACTTTTATACACGTGTATATGTGTATGAACTTTAGTACAGGTGTAAATGTATATAAACTGAAGTACAGGTGTAAATGTGTATAAACTTTAGTACATGTGCAAATGTGTATGAACTTTTGTACAGATGGAAATGCGTATAAACTTTTGTACAGGTGTAAATGCGTATAAACTTTTGTACAGATGTAAATGCGTATAAACTTTTGTACAGGTGTAAATGTGTTCGAACTTTAATACAGGTGTAAATTTATATGAACTTTTTTACATGTGTAAATGTGTATGAACTTTTGTACAATTATCAATGTGTATGAACTTTTGTACAATTATTAATGTGTATGAACTTTTTTACATGTGTAAATATGTATGAACTTTTGTACAGATGTAAATTTGTATGAACTTTAGTACCGGTGTAAATGTGTATGAACTTTTGTACAGGTGTAAATGTGTATGAACTTTAGTACAGGTGTAAATGTGTATGAACTTTACTACAGGTAAAAATGTGTATGAACTTCTGTACAGGTGTAAATTTGTATGAACTTTAGTACTGGTGTAAATTCGTATAAACTTTAGTACAGGTGTAAATGTGTATGAACTTTTATTCAGGTGTAAATGTGTATGAACTTTTATTCAGGTGTAAATGTGTATGAACTTAAGTATAGGTGTAAATTCGTAGGAACTTTAGTACAGGTGTAAATGTGTATGAACTTTTGTACAGGTGTAAATTTGCAGAACAGAGGTTACTAGTGCAAGCAGAACTTTTTTTAGAACTTGAACTTTGTCGTATTGTTTGTCATGTTTCCGCCATTTAGTTGTTTAATTATATTTATATAAATATCATAATAGGAAAGAGAACAGTAATTAAATTACCGATTAGTCGGCAAATTATTAATTACTTGCTGATTAATCGGTGCACCCCTACTTCGGACTACTATTCTCATCTTGAGTATGATTTCATTAACATTTTGGCCGCGGAACCTTCGACTTGTTTCGGATGTAATCTGCCAGACTTGGAAAAACTTACTGTCAAACTCCCGACTTAGCACGTAATTTGCAACGGAACCGTTATTCAATCCATGGGGATTACCTGCTTTTATTCCTTCATCGATAACTACGTTCAAATCCTGAGTAAGTCGCTGATTCCTGAGTTCGACAAAAATATTCCCTAGTTCGACAAAAAATATTCCCGAGTCCGACGAAAAGATTCGCAAGTTCGACAAAAATATTCTCGAGTTTGATAAAATATTCCTGACTTCGATAAAAATATTCTCGAGTTCGATAAAAATATTCCTGAATTCGACAAAAATATTCTCGAGTTTGACAAAAATATTCTCGAGTTTGACAAAAATATTCTCGAGTTTGACAAAAATATTCTCGAGTTTGACAAAAATATTCCCGACTTCGATAAAAATATTCTCGAGTTCGATAAAAATATTCCTGAATTCGATAAAAATATTCCCGACTTCGATAAAAATATTCTCGAGTTCGATAAAAATATTCCTGAATTCGACAAAAATATTCCTGAATTCGACAAAAATATTCCTGAATTCGACCAAAAGATTCCTGAGTTCGACAAAAAGATTCCTGAACTGGACAAAAAGATTCCCGAGTTCGATAAAAATATTCCCGACTTCGATAAAAATATTCTCGAGTTCGACAAAAATATTCCTGAATTCGACAAAAATATTCTCGAGTTTGACAAATATATTCTCGAGTTTGACAAAAATATTCTCGAGTTTGACAAAAATATTCTCGAGTTTGACAAAAATATTCGCGACTTCGATAAAAATATTCTCGAGTTCGATAAAAATATTCCTGAATTCGAGAAAAATTCTCCCCGACTTCGATAAAAATATTCTCGAGTTCGACAAAAAGATTCCTGAGTTCGACAAAAAGATTCCTGAGTTCGACAAAAAGATTCCTGAGTTCGACAAAAAGATTCCTGAGTTCGACAAAAAGATTCCTGAGTTCGACAAAAAGATTCTTGAGTTCGACAAAAAGATTCCTGAGTTCGACAAAAAGATTCCTGAATTCGACAAACAGATTCCTGAGTTCGACAAAAAGATTCCTGAACTCGACAAAAAGATTCCCGAGTTCGATAAAAATATTCCCTACTTCGATAAAAATATTCTCGAGTTCGACAAAAATATTCCTGAATTCGACAAAAATATTCTCGAGTTTGACAAAAATATTCTCGAGTTTGACAAAAATATTCTCGAGTTTGACAAAAATATTCTCGAGTTTGACAAAAATATTCTCGAGTTCGACAAAAATATTCTCGAGTTTGACAAAAATATTCCCGACTTCGATAAAAATGTTCTCGAGTTTGACAAAAATATTCTCGAGTTTGACAAAAATATTCTCGAGATTGACAAAAATATTCTCGAGTTTGACAAAAATATTCTCGAGTTTGACAAAAATATTCTCGAGTTTGACAAAAAGATTCTCGAGTTTGACAAAAATATTCCCGACTTCGATAAAAATATTCTTGAGTTCGACAAAAATATTCCTGAATTCGACAAAAATATTCTCGAGTTTGACAAAAATATTCTCGAGTTTGACAAAAATATTCTCGAGTTTGACAAAAATATTCTCTAGTTTGACAAAAATATTCTCGAGTTTGACAAAAATATTCTCGAGTTTGACAAAAATATTCTCGAGTTTGACAAAAATATTCCCGACTTCGATAAAAATATTCTCGAGTTTGACAAAAATATTCTCGA
Organism: Euprymna scolopes; assembly: GCF_053919585.1. Taxonomy (NCBI): domain Eukaryota; kingdom Metazoa; phylum Mollusca; class Cephalopoda; order Sepiida; family Sepiolidae; genus Euprymna; species Euprymna scolopes. Next base: position 70,808,114 of record NC_136512.1, read on the forward strand.
GTTTGACAAAAATATCCTCGAGTTTGACAAAAATATTCTCGAGTTTGACAAAAATATTCCCGACTTCGATAAAAATATTCTTGAGTTCGACAAAAATATTCCTGAATTCGACAAAAATATTCTCGAGTTTGACAAAAATATTCTCGAGTTTGACAAAAATATTCTCGAGTTTGACAAAAATATTCTCTAGTTTGACAAAAATATTCTCGAGTTTGACAAAAATATTCTCGAGTTTGACAAAAATATTCTCGAGTTTGACAAAAATATTCCCGACTTCGATAAAAATATTCTCGAGTTTGACAAAAATATTCTCGAGTTTGACAAAAATATTCTCGAGATTGACGAAAATATTCTCGAGATTGACAAAAATATTCTCGAGTTTGACAAAAATATTCTCGAGTTTGACAAAAATATTCTCGAGTTTGACAAAAATATTCTCGAGTTTGACAAAAATATTCTCGAGTTTGAAAAAAATATTCCCGACTTCGATAAAAATATTCTCGAGTTCGATAAAAATATTCCTGAGTTCGATAAAAATATTCCTGAATTCGACAAAAAGATTCCTGAGTTCGACAAAAAGATTTTCGAACTCGACAAAAAGATTCGCAAGTTCGATAAAAAAAAATTCCCGAGTTCGACAAAAAAATTCTCGAGTTCGACATAAAAGATTCAAGAGAAAAAGTAAAGATAATCGGATGTTATATCGACCGAAAGTTTGTGGAAAAAAAAATCAAGATGAGAACAGTAGCTGGAAGAACACAATATTATACGAATAATCAATCCTCGAAAAAATGCTGAAAAAAAGGACTTTTTCATAGACTCTTTTCGAAGCATTGAAAAAAAATAATTTTTTGGTTTGGTGATATTAATATATTAATTTAAATTATATAAATCTGTCTGGCAGCTTAAGTCTAATATCCTTGCATACATTGCTTTCATTATAAATTTATAAAAATCGTAGTCACCTAGTTTTCAAATCGATAATGAAAAATAAATTATATATATATATATATATATATATATATATATATATATATATATATATATATATATATATATATATTAATTGGAATCGGAATCGGGAATCGGAAAAATAGGAGTTTTTCGGGGTACTGGATCGGTTTCGGAATCGGAAAAAATTGCAGCTATTTTCCTATATATATATATATATATATATATATATATATATATATATATATATATATATATATATATATATATATATATATATATATAGGCAAAACGCTTCATTTATATCGCGAGCTATTTCAGCAGCTTTTCGGCCTAGCTTTAATTAAAATAAGGAAATTGTGCGAATTTGCTTTTTTTCCGTATTCAAGGTTCTGAAAAAAAAAGAGAGATAATTGATTTAAAACGATTGAAACTGATACGATTAGATAGAGTGAAAAATGCTATCTGAAATAATATATAAAGTAAAGGTATTATAACGAAAACTTATTTGAAAATACATCATTTGAAATTAATATTAAACGTTCCGCAAGAACTTCCTAGTTGACCTAATATAAGCGCACGTTGGAGTGGGAGAGGTATCACGCTGACAGGAAATTCGAAGAAGAAGAAGAAGAAGAAGAAGAAGTCAGTGACAATAACGAATGTGTTTATTTCTTCCCCCTCCTTCTTTTTCTTTATCAAGGTTAGACTTCATAGCAACGTGCGACAACATCATAATGATCAGGAATGATTGTGGTGATTGGGAAATTTTCATTATATGAGAGCAGCTCATGAAGAATTCGTTCACATCGGACTTTAAAACGACTATGTTGTAGTCGTACAGTATAGTGTTCCACGGTTGCGGGGTTTTAGAAAATAACTTTGCTTGGAGAAGTTTCCTTTAGTTTTAGGCAAACAGAGAGAGAGAGAGTGGGGGAGAGAACGAGAGAGAGAGAGAGAAAGAGAGAGAAAGAGAGAGAAAGAGGGAGGTGACGCTGACTCAGAGTTTAACGACTGGAGAGTTGGGTATCCCATGCTCGAAACCAGTTCATTCCACAAAAATCACTTTCACTTAGGATGTTGGCATCTTTCACGTGGTCTCTCCTAAAAGTACGAGATGTCTTTCTAGAAATAATTTTGATTAGAAAAATATCGGGGGAAACAATATCACCAGTAGAATCTTCCGTTTCACATGAGATGTTATTATTATTGGCTCACATGGAGCTTTCATACGAGTCAACAAACGATCTGTTTGGAGACCTGTGGTGTTCTCTGGAAGCTGAGTGACAAGTCTTCCCAAACGTCCAGCTCTCTCCACCTCCTTCGATAGCACTTGACAATAAATCTGCGTCATCGCAACAGCCGCATACCATTGATTTCTCACTGGTAGTGGCCATTGGTTTATACTGGAATTTGAGTGGCACTAAGCCTCCCCACGATCCCAGTTCTCTTCGCCCTTGTTCAGCGGAAGTCTAGCCAGCGCTCTCTCCTCGACCCTTCTCGGCTCTTTCGTATCACTTTTCTATTAGGGATCGGTTATGAGATAATGGGGGGATACATGATGGTGGTGTAGAACTTGTTGATATGCAGCTTCGGTGTTCTTCATTCCCTGTAACACTTCTTTGTTATATTGTCTTGTGTTATTCCCCACATTCTAGGGTTTTCTTTAATATTTCAGCCGTTTTCGTTATCGTTAGACGTTGTATTTTTGCAGTTATCCCTCTGATTCCAATTGCTGCCATTCTTTTTTCGAAGTTTTTCGGAATTGTTCCTAGTGCTCCTACTATTATCGGTACTGTTTTGATTTTCTTCATCATCCAAATCCCTTTTAACTCTCTGGCTAGCTCTGTGTATTTGCTTTTTTTTACAAGGTGGTCACCACTTATCAAGGTCCGGAAGCCACTCAGGTATAAGGGTTATTGTAAGTACAGTACGTTAGTGTGGATATTTAATAAAGTGTCTACTTAAGGGGCGGTTCATCAGGAATTTGTTTACGTTGGCCTTGAAGACATCCAAGTTGTAGTCAGGTGAGAAGCAGGCAGACGGAAAAGAGTTCCAAGGCCGTGCAGTTCTAAGAAAGAAGCTTTGTTCATGGAATCTACGTTTTGATTTAGGCATAGATAACGAGTGAGGAAAGTTTTTGACAGTGGATTCAGCTAGACGGGTGTTTTTCGTTAAAGATTGGCGAGGGGGGACCAGATATTGGAGCTCAGACGAGCACCTGCCATGGAAATTACGATAAAACAAAGATAGGCTTTCAACGTCTCTTCTGTGGGAGAGAGGTTGCAGGGAAGAGAAAAGGGCATCCCCCACTAAACCACGAAGTCTATTTTATACTCTGTCAAGGCAGGATAGGCTGTTTTTAGCAACTCCTACTCAGATATGGCAGCAGTATTCCATCCTTGGACGTACTTGGCTTTTATATAGATAGAGAATTGCATCAGTAGTGAGATATCTTCTGGAGCGGTAGAACGATCCCGCCATCTTTTCAGCAACCTTGGCAACAGACTTGATGTACGTGTTCCATTTCAGATCAGAAGTGAAGGTCAAGCCTAGAAGCTTGTCAAAACATGGGACTTCTCTTAGACGAGAGCCATCCATTTCAATTGATACCAGATGAGGATCAGAGCGTTGATGATGTAAAGATAGGAGTTTGGTTTTAGATGCATTAAAGATAAACAGTCACGTCTTCCTCCACTGAACCACTCGTTCGAGATCAGAGGAGAGAGAATTAGAGAGAGCTTTGTCATTTACAGCCGTTGATGTGTTACCGTAGATGGTCGTGTCATCAGCATAGATGTCAACGAATGATTTAAGTATGTGTTTAGGGAGATCATTGATGTAGATCAGGAAGAGAGTTGGGCCCAGGATGGACTCTTGAGGGACTCCAGCATTAATACTGCAGGCCTCTGGTTTTTATCCATCAATCACTACTCTTATGAGCCTATCAGACAGAAATGATTTAATGATAGAGAGAATATTTCCAGTTATACCGTAGCTGAAGATCTTGTGAAGTAGGCCTTTATGCCATACCCTGTCGAAGGCCTTTGATATGTCAAGAGCAATTGCTCTGGAAAGAAAGTCTTTGTCAAGAGATTCACTAATCCTATGAGATATAACCGTAAGCACATCTGCGGTAGATCTTGCAGAACGGCATCGTTTCTCATTTTCCTTCATACTCTCCCTGTGATCAGCTAGGACAGCAAAGTCTACGATTTGACAGGATTTTTCTTTATTGTTAATTATTACGACATCTGGTCTTCTTGCTTGGATGGGTTTGTCCGTCCGTATATCCATGCCCCATAGGATTTTGTGGTTCTCGTTTTCGAGTGCTGTTGCGGGTTATGCTTGTACCATTTGTTTGTACGCTCAAAATGCAGTCGTTTGCATAATTCCCAGTGCACCACCCTCCCCACTTGGTCATGCCTGTTTTTGCATTTCTTTTGGGCCAGTTTGCTGCATTCACTTACTATATGGTTTATCGTTTCGTCTCTCTGTCCACAGAGTCTACATTTGCTGTTTTCTTGTGTTTTATCGATCCTTGTTTTGATATGGTTGGTTCTTATCGAGTTATCTTGTGCTGCAGATATTAGAGATTCAGTTTCTCGATTTATATGTCATTTTTGCATCCATGTCCAAGTGTTCTCGTTATTCTCATCTTTTGTCATTCTTATGAATCTTCTGTGGAGTTGTTTCTCTTCCCATTTCTCTTTTCTCGTTTTGTCGTTTTTCTCTCTGTTTTCTGTTGTTTTCTTTTTGGTGTCTCTCGCTGTCATAATTATCCTTTCAGTGTTTTGCATTATGTATTTTTCTAGTTCTTTTTTTTTGTGTCCTTCACACAGTCTTCTATACAGATCAGTCCCCTCCCGCCGTCTTTCTTTTTCACGTAGAGTCTGTCAGTATCGTCCTTTGGGTGGAGTGCATTATGCATAGTCATGAGTTTCCTGGTTTTCTGGTCAAGTTGTCTCAGTTCTTCTTTTGCCCACCCTATAGACGGTCCAGAGTATCTTACTAGTGATACTGCCCATGTATTTATTTTATTAGGTTTCTGCTATATAATTTTGTTTCCAGGAGTTTTCTTGTCCTCCTGAGGTATTCCTTTCCAATTTTCTCTTTCATTTCTGTTGCTCTGATGGTGTCCGCTTCCAGAATTTCCAAGTATTTATAGTCGTCTTGTTACCCTAGTGCCCTCATTCCTGTTTGGTTGAGTAATTCCATGCCTTCTGTCGTTTCCAGTTTTCCTTTTCTTATAACTAGTTGTGCGCACTTTTCCATTCCAAATTACATTTGGATATCTTGGCTGAAGATTCTGGTAGTGTTGATTAGTGTCTCTAGCTCCTTTTCGGTCCTTGCAAATAGTTTCAGATCGTCCATGTAAATCAGGTGGTTCATTTTTTCCTCTGTATTGGAGAACTTGTATCCGGCTTGGCACTTTTTCAGAATACTGTTCAAGGGCATCATGGCTGTGATGAACAGTAGTGGTGATAGTGAGTCTCCTTGAAAGATGCCTCTTTGTATGTTAATTTCTGTTATGTGTTATCCATCGGCTGTCAATTCCAGTCTTCATGTTTTCATTACGTTGGTGATCCCGCTTGGTATTTTATACATTTTTAAGCATTCTATTATCCATGCTTGGGGGATCCTGTCGTACGCTTTTTTGTAGTCGATCCATGCCATGGCTAAATTCTTTCTCCTCCTTTTTACCTCCTTTAGGATCTTTTGATCTATATATAACAGGTCATGTGTTCTTTTTTCCTTTTTAGCATCCTTTCTGCTCCTCGGGGATGAGTCCACGGTTATTCAGGAAGTGGTAGATTTGTTCCCTCAGTTGCGCTGTCAGTATCTTCCACATAGTTGGTAAGCACGTGATTGGCCTATAGTTGCTAGGGACGGTTCCTTTCTCCGTGTCCTTCTGTAGCAGTGTGGTTCTACCTTTTGTCATCCGGTCTGGTACGCTTGCTTCCTGTATACATCTTCTCAGGTTTTGGGCTAGCCTTTCGTGTAAGGTTGTGAATTTTTTGAACCAGTATGCATGTATCCCGTCGTGCCTTGGTGCTCTCCAGCTTGCCATTTTTCCTATGGTTTTCTTTAGAGTTTGCTTGTTGATTTCCTTCACACTTCCTTCCTCTATTTGTTGTAACTCTTCTTTCATGTCTTTCAGTCATTCGGCATTTCTATTGTGATCTCGTCGCTCTTCCCATATTTTACTCCAGTAGTGTTTTGTTTCTCTCGGATTTGGTTGTTCTGTATTTGTTTTTCCTCCGTTCACATTTTGTTAGAATTGGCTTTCATTAGTTTCAAATGTTCTGTTTTGTTTGCATTGTTCAGATTTATATCTATATCGTCTCAATCTCGCTTCTTTTGCTTTTATTTTTTGGTCCAGTTCTGCATGTTTCTTGTTTAGCCTCTCCCTGTCGGTTACATTTCCAATATTCCGTTTTCTCCACATTGCTTTCTTCCTGTTTATCATTTTGGCTTCTTTTTTATGTTTGTGTATTTGGGTTTCTAGTCTTATTTCCCATCCAGGTTTTGTCGGTCCGCTTGTCCACGGTTGTTTTTCTGATTTGAGATTCATACTTACCATTTGGGCGCCTGTGTAAATTAGGTTGTTTAAGTCAGTGATTGTATTTGTTGGGATGTGTTGTTAACTCAAGCTGTAGACTTTGAAATCAATTCTTTAATAAAGTAAAAAATTATTTCCAAGAAAAAACATTGCATTATTATTATTATCATTATTATTATTATTATTATTATTATTATTATTATTTATTATTATTATTATTATTATTATTATCATTATTATTATTATTATTATTATTATTATTATTATTATTATTATTATTATTGCTATTACTATTATTATTATTATTACTACTATTATTAATATCATTATTATTATTATCATTATCATTATTATTATTATTATTACTATTATTATTATTATCATTATCATTATCATTATTATTATTACTATTATTATTATTATCATCATTATCATTATTATTATCATTATTATTATTATTATTATTATTATTATTATTATTATTATTATTATTGATCCCCAACAAAGGAGGGTGGACCTGTAAATTCATCCTTGTCCGTTCGTACGTTCATCTGTCCTGTCCGCACTTTTCTCAAAAACTACGCCTTGAAATGTTTTGAAATTTTGCACAAACATTAAGCATGATATGAATTAAAAGTAACAGAACGGATTTTCCGGGAAAACTCCAGTTGAACCCCTATGAGTGCCTTTCGGGTTCAAATTGCTAAAATTGACACTTTTGTGCTTATTAAAAAAACATTCATGCCTTGGATTTGTATAAAACTTTCTGAAAAGTTGTAACTAACTGATTTCTATATAATTTTGTTTGCCTATACTTCGCGATAACTCTTTGGTGTGCCCCAGGGGCTCTTTTAGAGCTAATAAAAACACTCCATTTTTGGGACTATTTTACCATATTTGTCCAAAATTTTCTCTGTGTGTCTATTTAGCAGTTTTGCATGGTGCTTAACTCAAAGTTAAATATGTTACGACATTGGGAACTTTTGGGGCAAAATTGGGGGGGGGGGCTTAGTCATTTCTTTTTTTTTTTTTTTGCATGGTGCAGAACTCAAACTTACAAATGTTAAGGCCTAAAAAGGCACCGTTTGTTTATTTTCACCTGGATTTGACGTCCCATGGGGACTTTTGGGGCTAAATGGGGGGGGGTGCTGAACTTGGTCATTTTTTATGCCTCGTTCACTGTTCACTCACAAGGGACCATACATGCAACACTTATTATTATTATTATTATTATTATTATGACGATGATGATGATGAGAAAAAGGCGAATTAATAGTGGTTGTAGCTAGACGAGTTTTTTTTATTGCAAATGTTTTAGAGGGAGGGGCACCGTAGATTTAAATTCAGTCGTTACGCCACTCAGAAGGAACCATCTACTACTACCTCATTTAAACTCCCATTTAGCGGGTCAGGGGGGCATTCTCGGTGACGTCGAGCATTACTTACACCAATCGCGCATTTTCTGCGTACTGCCTAGTTTTATCGGAGCCGGATCATGTCGGAATCAATTATTCCATTTTCGAATTCCTTAGACTAAAAGACCAATCACACTAATGATATTCCGTTCTTATAGTCCGTGTTCAGTCGGATCTCTGCCAAGATAAATACACAAATAAAAACGAAAAAAAAAGAGACCACGTGAATAAATAAACAATGACATAAAAGTAAACATTGTTTTTCCAATACTGCCGGTATTGCCGTACAATTCTGGCACCAGATTAATTTTGGATAGTTTACGGTGTCTGAAATCGAAGGAGGGGGCAGAAGGAGTTCGGAGGAGACGGTATAAAACATCTTATAAAACGTGTAGTATGCGTATGTGCCTCGGGGTACGTAGAGTAATACCTTTCTTTCTTTTCTTTTAATTGATTTCTGTAAAGCAAAATTTGCTTACACGACAGATCCGATTTGGAATTCAGACTGCGTCTCTGAGGGTGCGCAATCAGCCTAATAGATACAAACGTGGACTATGTGATACATAGCTCAGCAGCAATTTGCATACACCCGTCCGTGCTCTGTTACAGTCATAAATCACTACTTTTTTACAAGGATGCCAACACTTATCAAAGCCAGATAGTTACTCGAGTTTAAGTGTTAATGAGTGTAGGGGACTCAGCGATGTTAGTGGTGTAAAGTGGGTAGAGTTTGATTATGTAAAGAAGCTGGTCAGCGGAAACGGTTTTGTACTGTCTCAAGACAGAAAAAGGGTACAACTCCTCCCCAGATGTGACAACGATGCTATATCTTAGGACGTATTTGACTTATAGATGTAGATGATTTCGTCGGAAGCGGGATACTTTCTGAGGTGTGTATGTGTGTGCGTGTGTTTTTTTTTTTTTCGGGTAAATCGAAAGCGTCATAGGCTGATCGCGAAAACGGTATTCTGAATTGGTGAAATCTTTAATTCTTTAATTTAAACGCTTTTCATTTATAAGTGCATTTTTTAGTGCTTTTTTAATGATTAAATGCTTTAAAAGAATATTTGTACAAACCTGTTTCATGCAACCTGCAGTGTTCGTTGGCAGACAAAAACAACAGTAATGAAAACAATCGTTGCTACTTTTCTCTATATGTTTGAGTGTCGGATTTCGAACAGTAAGTTTTAGTAGTCGCATACAGAGAGAGAGAGAGAGAGAGAGAGAGAGAGAGAGAGAGAGAGAGAGGCGACGTAGCGGTGGCTCCGAATTGAAGGAGGAGCATTCATTCGTATTAAAACTATTTCATTTTCTCATAATATTTTTAGTACTAGGACTTATACTTGAGTCTTTCGTGCACAAGATCAAACTAGACCTCTGCATGACACTGCCAAGGGGTTGTCTCTTTGCTGGACCCTAATGTATTTAGATAGATCGTTCAACTATATTTAAAAGCATGCTTACTTCGAACGTCGTAGAGCTGCTCCCCTGTGTTGCTATCCTCTGAGTATTGGGGATAATTCCGTAGCTTTAATAAAATATTATAAGATAATTCATTCAATCAAGTGCCAAACAGCAAGTGGCATGCAGGGAGCGAGCCTGACGAAGCGGTAACTCTCAGCAACCAAATTGAGAACCGAGGCATCATATCAGATTAAAACGATATCCTTTCTCGTACAATTTTTTTTTTACATAGGCATCACCACTTATCAAGGCCAAGAGGCCACTCGAGGATAAGGGTTAAGAGTACACAGTAGAAATTGGACAATATAGTAATCGTTAGTAATTGAAATTCGGTAAATTTGTTAACTTAAGTGGAACGGCTCATCAAAAATTTGTTTACGTTAGACTTGAAGACAACCATATTGTAGTCATCTGGAAAGCAGGAAAGCGGAAGACAATTCCACAGGCGTGCAGTTCTAAGAAAGAAGCTTTGTTCATGGAATCTACGTTTAGGTTTAGGCACAGATAAAGAGTGGGGGGAATTATTGATAGTGTTTTCAGCTAGATGAGTGTTTCTTGTGAAAGTTTGGCGAGGGGGGACCATAGATTGAAGCTCAGTCGAACACTTTCCATGAAAATAACGATACAGCAGAAACAAACTCGCAACATCTTTCTGTCAGACAAAGGTTGCAGGGAAGAGAAAAGGACATCTCCTACGAGGCTACGAAGTCTATTTTGAACTCTATCAAGGCAGGACAAGTTCTTTCTAGCAGCTCCTGCCCAGCTGTGGTAACAGTACTCCATCCCTGGACGTACTCGGCTCTTATATAGATAAAGAGTTACATCAACAGTGAGATATCTACCGGATCAATAGAAGGATCCCACCATTTTTCCAGCGGCATTGGCAACAGATTTGATGTACAACATCTCGCAGTTTAACAGTTAAGAAAGGTGCGGTCGACTGTTTCCGATTATTCCCGTCAACTGCGGGACACACCCAAGATACTTCGTGGAAATCGCAGATCGGTAAATGCAGAAGTACCGAAATAAGAGTTCAAACTACGATAATACAAAAAAAAACCCTACTTAATCAATTTACCTGATTTTTGGAATAGGTTTTTGTTCCGTGGCGGGTGCATACATCATTATCATTTTTCTGTATTTTTTTTTTTAAAGAAATAAGGTTGAATCCTGGACTAGGAGCCATACAAGTCAGTATTGATGTAATTCTGAGAGTTTTTTTTTTAAATAGTAATAACAATAACTATTTAATTTATTGTCAATCCTCGATCATTTATCATAATTTTATTTACATAACGTCTGCAGTAGCGGTTCCAATACGCACAGAACTTGGGTCACATTCAAATGTCTCTCTTTCTTCTCATAAATTCAGTTGCTTATGTTTGCGCTGTTGATAAAGCAACACCCCTTTATAGAGCAAGTATGTCAGCATGAACGTCTTCCGGAAATGAGTTACGATGTGCATTTAAAACAAAAAGTCTTCGTTGAGCGGTAATGTATTAGGTTATGTGAAACAAAAGAACGTAGTTAAATAGTCAAGAGTTGACTATCCACACTTTCCGAATAAATTTCTACAGTAAAAACTCACTGCCCAAAATGCGACACTCTGCTGACAAAACTTAATGCTCCAAATTCGACATTTTTTTGTCAAACTTACTGCTCGACATCCGACACTCTGCTTACAAAACTTACTGCTCGACATCTGACACTCTGCTGACAAAACTTACTGCTCGACATCCGACACTCTGCTTACAAAACTTACTGCTCGACATCCGACACTCTGCTTACAAAACTTACTGCTCGACATCTGACACTCTGCTGACAAAACTCACTGCTCGAAATCCGACACTACTGACAAAACTTATTGCTCGATATCCGACACTCTGCTTACAAAACTTACTGCTCGACATCCGACACTCTGCTGACAAAACTCACTGCTCGAAATCCGACACTACTGACAAAACTTATTGCTCGACATCCGACACTCTGCTTACAAAACTTACTGCTCGACATCTGACACTCTGCTGACAAAACTCACTGCTCGAAATCCGACACTGCTGACAAAACTTACCGCTCGAAATCTGAAACTCTGCTGACAAGACTTACTCTCGAAATCTGACTGTCTGCTTACAAAACTTACTGCTCGAAATCCGACACTCTGCTAACAAAACTTACTGCTCGACATCCGACACTGCTGACAAGACTTACTGCTCGAAATCTGAAACTCTGCTGACAAAACTTACTGCTCAAAATCTGAGACTCTGCCGTCAAATCTCTCTCCTCCAACATCCAAATACAAACTGACAGAGTCTCTGAAAAGTCAGCCTTTTTATTAAAACTGGAAGCATTTTACTTGCATATTGTTTTACAAGATTGCGAACATATACAGAGAAGTAGCAATGAGTGTTTCCTTTACTTTTCTTTTTGCCTGCCAACGAACACTACAGACTGCATAAAATCCGACACTCTGCTGACAAAACTTACTGCTCAAAATTCGACACTGCTGATAAAACGTACTGATCGAAATCTGAGACTCTGCTGACAATACTTACTGCTCGAAATCCGACACTCTACTGACAAGACTTACTGCTCGAAATCTGAGACTCTGCTGACAAGACTTACTGCTCGAAATCTGAGACTCTGCTGACAAGACTTACTCTCGAAATCTGAGACTCTGCTGACAAGACTTACTGCTGGAAATCTGAGACTCTGCTTACAAAACTTACTGCTTGAAATCCGACACTCTGCTGACAAAACTTACTGCTCGAAATCTGAGAGTCTGCTGACAAGACTTACTGCTCGAAATCAGACAGTCAACCGTCAAATCTCTCTCCTCCAATATCCAAATCCAAACTGACAGAGTCTCTAAAAAATCTGCCTTTTAATAAAACTGGAAGCATTTTACTTTCATATCGTTTTACAAGATTGCGAACATATACAGAGAAGTAGCAATGAGTGTTTCCTTTACTTTTCTCTTTGGTGACAACGAACACTACAGACTACATAAATCCGACACTCTGCTGAGAAGACTTACTGCTCGATATCTGAGACTCTGCTGACAAGACTTACTGCTCGAAATCTGAGACTCTACTGACAAGACTTACTGCTCGAAATCTGAGATTCTGCTGACGAGATTACTGCTCGAAATCTGAGACTCTACTGACGAGACTTACTGCTCGAAATCTGAGACTCTGCCGTTAAATCTCTCTCCTCCAAAATCCAAATCCAAACTGTCAGAGTCTCTAAAAGTCAGCATTTTTATTAAAACAGGAAGCATTCTACTTGCATATCAGTTTACATGATTGCAAAAATATACAGAGAAGTAACAATGATTGTTTCCTTTCCTTTTCTTTTTGCCTGCCAACGAACACTACAGGCTGCATAAAACAGGTTTGTACAAATAGTCTTTTAAAGCATTTTTTCACAAAAAAAAAAAACATTAAACAAAAGGTGCACTTATTGATGAAAAGCGTTTAAATAAAAGAATTAAAGATTTCACCAATTCAGAATTCCGGTTTCTCAATCAGCCTATGACGTTTTCGATTTACCCGAATAAACACACACACACACACACACACACACACACACACACACACACACATGCACACCTCAGAAAGTATCCCGCTTTCGACGAAATCATCTACATGTTTAAGAATCAAATACGTCCTAAGATTGAGCACCGTTGTCGCATCTAGGGAGGAGATGTATTTAGCTAAAACCATTGTCAACAATTTCACTCACCATTTGTCTGTGTCTAGGATTAGACGTAAAGTTTATGTGTGGCTGTACCCATTTTCTGTCTTGAGACGGTGCAAAACCGTCTTCGCTGACCAGCTTCCTTACATAATCAAACTCTACCCACTTTACACCACTGACCTCGTTGACCACCTTACACTCATTAACCCTTAGCCTCGAGTAACCATCTGGCTTTGATAAGTGTTGGCATCCTTATAAATATTTAGTGGTTTAGGACGTACTCATGCAAATGCATACGAAATGCGAAATGACGTCACCGTAAGGAATGAGAAAAAGACTATAAAAATGAAATACCACGTTAAAGACGTGCGTTACGTCAAAATCGTAACGAGAAGTCACGCGAGGCGGGATAATGAGAAAATAAATGTTGCTTCAAAATACGCAGTCGAGTTACTACTTGTCTTATGTTCCTTGCGACGTAGATTGCATACAACGTGTGGGTCCCGTGTGTAAGGGTGAACATTTCACAGAACCATTCGCCTCCCTATATACTCTTTCTCACATCGTTATTTTTATGGGAGTTGCTCGACTTTGTTTCAATCTATGCTCATCCATTGTAAGGCATTTGCTACAAATACGCATTTAGCTAAAACCATTGTCAACAAGTTCACTCACCCTCTGTCTATGTCTAGGACTAGACTTCAGGTCCATGTGTTGAGTTTTTGTCCATTTGTGGAGTACAATACCGGGATGCTGCTTTCTATCTGATTAGAATATGAACGCTTTCAAGTCTAACGTAAATAAGTTTTGTTGAGTGGACCGCTTCTATTATTAAATCATAACCGTTTCGCCATAACTGATCAACACGGTGTTGTCTCGCCGTTCATCTAACACTCATGTATCTTTATTTATATTATTTTTTTATTTTATTCATTTTAGGATGTTAGGCAAAAGGTCAAGCGTGGGTACGATGAAAGTATTTTCGTGGAACGAACTGGATTCAAACCTGGCACTCTCTGGTTGTCAAAATGTGTCGTTAACCCGCGTCACTCCCCAAAAAAAACTTTAAAATTCTAAAAAAAAAAAAAAAAAAAAAAATCCCCCCAAAACTGAAATTGTGGAAATCTAATATATAAACGACTATATGTCTGTCTGGCTGTTGGTATGTCTGTCTATCTGTGTGTGTGTCGGTATGTCTGTCTGTCTGTCTGTCACTCTATCTGTCTGTCTTCCTGTCTCCATATTTTGAAACTCTATCTCCTCCGAGACTAAAAGTCGCAGAGCGACGCTAGGTGCCTCAAATGATTGGACTTTTTATTACGAGCCGTTCCTTTATGAGTCTTTAGCAGGTTAAAATAGATTTTAAGCGGACAAAAATGGGTGCAAATTGAAAAAATCGCTAGACATTTTGTGCATTTATCTTAGTTCATTGTTAATTTTTAAATTTTAATCAGTTCCTATGCGTGTCACATTGGTACAGTGGTAACGTCACCAGCTTTGAATGCTAGTTTCGGTTTCAATTCTAAGAAATGGCACCTAAATGCTCTCTTTTTACATTTGAAATCACGACTCAATAATAATATATACGAAATCTGGACAAATTGAAATATCATATTTAAGCGTGTTTTTTTTTTTTTTGCCCGGGCAAAACCGACCGCTACATTACGCTATTATTTATTAATAATTATCTCATATTTATTAATAACTGTCTCATATTTATTAATTACTGTCTCATATTTATTAATTAATATCTCATATTTATTAATTAATATCTCATATTTATTAATTAATATCTCATATTTATTAATAATTATCTCATATTTATTATTTACTGCCTCATATTTATTAATTACTGTCTCATATTTATTAATTACTGTCTCATATTTATTAATTAATATCTCATATTTATTAATTACTGTCTCATATTTATTAATTACTGTCTCATATTTATTAATTATTGTCTCATATTTATTAATAATTATCTCATATTTATTAATTAATATCTCATATTTATTAATTCATATCTCATATTTATTAATAATTATCTCATATTTATTAATTAATATCTCATATTTATTAATAACTGCCTCATATTTATTAATTACTGTCTCATATTTATTAATAATTATCTCATATTTATTAATTAATATCTCATATTTATTAATTAATATCTCATATTTATTAATTAATATCTCATATTTATTAATTACTGCCTCATATTTATTAATTACTGTCTGATATTTATTAATTAATATTTCATATTTATTAATTAATGTCTCATATTTATTAATTAATATCGAATATTTATTAATTACTGCCTCATATTTTTTAATTCATTTCTCATATTTATTAATTAATGTCTCATATTTATTAATTAATATCGAATATTTATAAATTACTGCCTCATATTTATTAATTACTGTCTCATATTTATTAATTAATCTCTCATATTTATTAATTAATGTCTCATATTTATTGATTACTGCCTCATATTTATTAATTAATGCCTCGTTTTATTAATTACTGTCTCACATTTATTAATTAATGTCCCATATTTATTCATTACTGTCTCATATTTATTAATTAATATCTCATATTTATTAATAAATGTCTCATATTTATTAATTAATGCCCCATATTTATTGATTACTGCCTCATATTTATTAATAAATGTCTCGTATTTATTAATTAATGTCTCGTTTTATTAATTACTGTCTCACATTTATTAATTAATGTCCCATATTTATTCATTACTGTCTCATATTTATTAATTAATATCTCATATTTATTACTTAATGTCTCATATTTATTAATTACTGTCTCATATTTATTAATAAATGTCTTATATGTATTAATTACTGTGTCATATTTATGAATTAGTGCCCGATATTTATTAATTACTGTCTCATATTTATTAATTACTGCCTCATATTTATTAATTAAAGTCCCATATTTATTAATTAATGTCTCATATTTATTAATTAATGTCTCATATTTATTAATTACTGTGTCATATTTATTAATTAATGTCTCATATGTATTAATTAATTTCTCATACTTAATTATTAATGTGCCATATTTAATAATTAATATCTCATATTTATTAATTAATGTCTCATATTTATTAATTACTGCCTCATATTTATTAATTAATGTCTCATATTTATTAATTAATGTCTCATATTTATTAATCAATGTCTCATATTTATTAATCAATGTCTCATATTTATTGTTAACATATCGCAAAATCTTAGTAAACTGAGTTTTCATTAATGTCTTCCACCTCCATTTTTTTATACTATCTGAATAAAAATTAAATCATCCCATATTGTACCCCTCGAAGTAAATACCCAACAAACCCGACAACAGCTAAATGCCATGCCTACACAGTAGAGATCCCTAGATGTAAAAGAACTTTCTAATCCAGTAGTTTCCTCCTCAGAGCTGGTAGACTATGGAATTTCCTTCCTGGTCCCTGCTACCCAACTGTACTGACATGTAGGAGTTCAAGTATTACGTGAACCAACATCTTGCTGCTGAAATCCCTACATAGTACCCCTGTAGCTTAGGTTCCTGATAGTAGTTCCCTGCATCAAAGTGGCAATGTGCCTTGTTTGGGTTGAAAATGTAAAAAAAAAAAAAAATGTTATCTGCTTAGTTCCTAAATTCATAATAATCAAGTAGTTTAGAACTGAATCATTTTAATAGCCTCTGTGGCCGGCAAAGATGGAGTCATATAGAATGAAATAATTCTCTAGTTTTATTCAACAATGGACAACTATAGTCTTCCTCTTTTGGTATGATATGTTGATTCAACTCTGTTCCGTCTGCCTGCTTCCCACCGGACTACAACTTGGATGTGTTCAAGTCCAACGTTAGCAAATTCCTAATGAACGGCCCCCTTAAGTAAACACTTCATCAAATCTCCACACTAACGTAATGTACTTGCAATAACCCTTATCCCTGAGTGGCTTCCGGCCCTTGATAAGTGGTGATCACTGTGTAAAAAAAAAGTAAATAATACGCTCTGCTTCAACGAGATAAATATGCTCGGCTCGCCTTCTTCAAACGACCTGCCCTGTCCTACTAACGTCTAGCCTTTATTGCAGGCCAGGATCATCTCATTTGCATACTAACGACGAGAATCTACGTTACTCTCGCGTGACTGTTGAGCATAAAATCATCTGCACGTCGACAGTTTGGTTTTTCTATTTTAAAGTAAATGGGCTTTACAAAATGCGCAGGCACGTTGGCGTTTCTGACGTAAGTAACGTTCGCAAACATCGGGACTTTCCTCTACAGATTCTGAACGCCCAGGTCGTCTAAAATCGACATTTGTCTAGAAATACGTAAAAAGAAATCCACAAAGTCAGTTTAATCGATCATGGATTGGTGTTGTGTGAGATAGCAGAAGAGTTGGAGAAATCCGAATGTAGTGTATTCACTATTCCGCATGAAGATTTGTCGATGAGAAAGCTATGTTTAAAGTGGATGTCGTATTTGCCGACAGGTGATTACAAACAACAAGTGCGTCAACAATTTCAGCTGTTTCAGCGACGCAAAAAACTTGCATTAATCTTTAATAATAGATGAAATATGGATACAAAACTCCATCCCGAGGTCTAAAGATACAGGTAGCAGTTGAAAGACATCTGTATCGACCAAAGGCGCAAACATCTGCAAGCAACGTTTTAACCTCCGTATTTTTTAAGAAGCAACATTTATTGTTCATTTATTACCCTTAGAAAATAAGAACGACTTAATATTTCATATTATATTGCATTACTGGTGCATTTTTAACAAGGGAATTAATAAAATCACAAATGATGAAGGAAAAGTGCCTTTTCACTCACCAAGACAATGTACCCCCTCGATGGTAAAAGCTACGCGAATTGCATTTTAGATTGTTTTCGAACCCACCTTAATCTCTATATTTAGCTCCGCCGACTACTGGTTGTATACAGAACTCCAAAGAATACTTCACGGAAATAAAATTTCGCTCCGGTGAAGAAATGATATTGGAAATGAGCTGGATTTTTAAAACCCAGGAGAAATTATTATAGACAAGAGACATTAACTTGTTAGAAAATATGTAACTTTGCTATTACTTTTAAAATGGATCAAATGTTGTATGGAGAGATCCGCAAAAAAAAATAAATAAAATAAAACTTTGACACGAACCTTATAAGCAAAAGTCGAAGTTATCTATTTCAGCCGTTTTCACATACAAATTGTTGATACGTATTTACCACACGACAAAATAGTTCTCTCTTTGTATCGGAATCGAAAAAAAAATGGTGCCTATTTTCCGATGCCAAAACGATTCTTTTAATTGTCTTTTTTTTTATTTGACTTTGTTTAAAGCAAAATCTTCCATTGCTGTTAATAAATGATAAGATAATAAATATTTATTGATTTTAAAATATCAGCAAAGCTAAAATCGATAGATCATCCTCCACAAGTTTAGGAATATATCTGCATATTGAACATGCTTTATTTTTTTTTTACAGAAATTGCGGAAAATAGAAAACTCTATAGTTAAATATTTAGAGATTTATAAAGAATCGGAATCGGTAATTTTATCGGAATCTGGAATTTAGCACGGAGTCGGTAAAAATATTGGAATCATTCCATCACTAATATTAAGCCCTTTTGAATTAACGTATACGACATACTAAATATATTACTGCATTAATGCCTACTAATCTCGGGCTACATCGAGTATCTTACCTAGTACCAAACACATTGAAACAAAACTTATTGAAGTTATTTTTCCCGAAACATGACATTTACACACACTTGCTAAATCGAATATATTTAGCGCTTTTTGAGTAATATATACCACTTACTACATATAATACTGTGCTATTATTATTATTATTATTATTATTATTATTATTATTATTATTTACAAGGTAGTAACTACTTATCAAGGCCCGGAAGCCACTCGGGGATAAGGATTATTGCGTGTACAGTAATCAATGGGATAGTATCGTAGTAATCGTTAGTAATGGAGATTTGATAAAGTGTCTTACCTAAGGGGGCGGTTCATCAGGAATTTGTTTATGTTGGACTTGAAGACATCCAGGTGGGAAACAGGCAGACGGAACAGAGTTCCATAGGCGTGCACTTCTAAGAAGGAGGCTTTGTTCATGGAATCTACGTTTTGGTTCTGGCACAGATAAAGAGTGGGGAAAATTACTGACAGTGGTTTCAGCTAGACGGGTGTTTATCGTGAAAGATTGGCGAGGAGGGAGGCCAGAGATTGGAGCTCAGACGAGCACTTGCCATGGAAGTAACGATAAAACAAAGACAGGATCGCAACGTCCCTCCTATGGGAGAGAGGTTGCAGGGAAGAGAAAAGGGCATCCCCTGCTAAGTCACGAAGCCTATTTTGTACTCTGTCAAGGCAGGGTAGGCTGTTTTTAGCAGCTCCTGCCCAGATGTGGCAGCAGTATTCCATCCTTGGGCGTACTTGGCTTTTATATAGATAGAGAATTGCATCAGCAGTGAGATATCTTCTGGAGCGGTAGAAGGATCTCACCATTTTCCCAGCGACCTTGGCAACAGACTTGATGTACATGTTCCATTTCAGGTCAGGAGTAAAGGTCAATCCCAGAAGCTTATCAAAACATGGAGCCTCCCCTAGACGAGAGCCATCTATATCAATTGATGCCAGATGAGGATCAGAACATTGATGATGTAAAGATAGGAGCTTGGTTTTAGGTGCATTAAAAGTAACCAGCCACCTTACTCCCCACTGTACCACGCGTCTTCGTTGTAGTAGTAGTAGTAGTAGTAGTAGTAGTAGTAGTGCCTCCGGATCAAATCAGTTTTTTTTCTCTCGTATACAACCTTATATCAGAACACGGTGGATTACTTTCTACCGAGCAACTTGATGTTTAAACGCATCTGTGTCACGATGTTATTCCCTCTAATTGACCCCCACGTGGGCCGGCTCTCAATACATGGCACCATTGGATCTCAATATACTGCACCAATCACAGATATAGTAGAAAAGCATTTGCAAGACTTGTACCTAAATTTGATGAAACATCATCCTCTGATTAGTTCAATTGCATAACGAGGAGTTTTTATTAAGCTGTAAATACTCTTAAAATCTTACTCTTACTCATGATTTTCATCGCTTTTATTGCTATTTTCTTATTGTGGAAGAATCTTTTGGTCATGGGATGCTGGAGCTATATCAGGATGAATCATCTTGTAATTCTCAATTAACTTTTTACATTTTTCCAGGGCAGCTTTATCGATAGGTCCCAGTTAAAAATTGCCTTTGGCTTCTACTTTATCTCTTTGGTCCTTCAAAGACTGTCGCTCTTCCAGAGGTACCTGAAGTGTACAATTTGAAAATGTTAATTTTAATCCGCTCTCATCTTATTTCACATAAAAATAAAAAAATGTCAAAGGTTTCTTTTCCCATTGGTTTGCATAAAATACAACTAAAGAATTTCATTAAAATTAAAATGTATATGATATCGACATTTAAAAAATAAAAACAAGAGAAAATAAAAACTATAGAAATAAACTTACCTTCTGTTTGATAAGACAGGTCCAGATTATGTGCTTTTTCTGACAATTTCCTTTCCTACATTTAACATTTTTATCGATATAACTTGTAATTGGTAATTCACACGATGAAATGTCAAACAATTTATCAAGTTTTTGGATCAGAACATTTTTAGCAATTGTAGATAATGATTTTCTATTTATTTGCTTAACTTTTTTAAAGCAAATGTTCTGCAATTTATTCAGAATCCACAACTCAGTTAATAGAAGCAAATGGGGATTAACCGTATAATATCATTTGCAATTAATTGTGAAAGAGCAAATTGAATTTAAAGTTGGGCGAAAATTCTCCGTATAATACCTATATTTAATAACTTGACGGAAGGTATGGGATTCCATTGTATTTAATGGATAAAGTGGACCCGCAAATTTTGCATAAGCGTTTATATGTCGCTACACATAAACGGGTATGTTTCGGTCAAGCAGTTTCAAATAACGAAAAGCCTCTTCAGGCGATATTGGTTATAGAAAACTGCATTTTCGGACTCCACTTTTGTAGAAGCAATATCGCCTGAAGAGGTTTCTAGTTATTTGTGACTGGCTGCCGAAACATACTCATGAATGTATAGCGACATATTACTAGCGAAATATATTACATTGAAAGTCTAGTCTAATATTGAACGAATAGTTTGCGGGGGGGGTATATTAAATCATATATTTCCAAAGGTATGCGTAAAGTTTTCCGATCACAATAGGCTCAATATTATAAGTACTACTGTGCAACTAATATTTATAAATAAATAAAAAAAAAAAACTAAGACAGAATTTTCGGTGTATCACAGCTTTACAGTGTGTTTAGATTAGCACCCGGCTCGGACTCAGGATATGATTACAGATGTTCAGTAAGCATAACTACAGAACGGTACTATTGGCAAATAATATGGCAATGAGTATATATATATATATATATATATATATATATATATATATATATAAAATAAAATAAAATGAATTGGATTTTACTTGTGCAAATGGAAATTCAATTAACTTTCTTGAAGTTATATATTTGGATTTTACCGTCACTGGATTATTTATCTTCCACCAGCATATCCATTCACGTGTAATCACATTTTTCTTCATCATATTCCCTCTGCTTCACTTTTTGTTATCAAGTAAGATCTTTGACTTACTTCCTGTTTCATCAAATACTTTTGCAAGCAAAATCCGATCCTGCATTTTGCTAAATCCTACCCTCTGATGAGAAGGAAATTATTTTTTCGAAACTCCGCAGATTAAAGCCTATCCATTATTTAGTGTTTCCTTTTTAAAATTAGATATGTTTTTAACTCCTTTTCAAAGTGTTTTTTGACATGTTTTATTAACTGTTTGCTCGTAGGATGGGCCAAAAGTCACTCACCACTTTTAATTTTAAATAACTCGTTTATTTCTACGTATTTTTTTAATTTCTTGACATTATTTTTTCAGATCCTGGAAATTAATTCTGGAAACATTCAGTATCGTCCAACGTCCAATAATTGTACAAGTTTATTATCAAAATCAATGTTTACTAATTCAAACTCAATATCTTATCTTATCGAAGACATTTCAATGTGAGGGATGCACCTATTTTGGGGATATCTAAAGAAAACCGGTTTTTGTCAACAAGCCCCAGTCTTTAATAGACCTAAAGGAAAACATCACTAGAGAAATAAGAGAAATAAGGCCAGAAACTTTGGAAAAGGTTATGACAGAGGTAATCAAAAGAGCTCAAATTTGTGAAGCAGAATATATTTTATGATACTATAATTGTTCAAATAAAAAAAAGTTGTTTAAAATTAAAATGGGTCAGTGACGTTTGGCCTACTCTGTACACACACACACACACACACACACACACACACACACACACACACACATATATATATATATATATATATATATATATATCGTCTGAAATACCTCCGCTCGATTTGTTTAAACAAATCGAGCGGAGGTATTTCAGACGATATCAAAACATCGTTAAACTCACTACTCGTTCAAGCAGCCGCCAATAGAGTAATGGTTAGGAGCCTTGACTGCCGTACAAACGGTCGGGTTTCAATCCTGGCTTGAGGTAGTTGCCTGTCTAGCCGCACTGATGAGCTGTGAAACAGCGAAATAGTACTGTATGTGGATGACTATATATATATATATATATATATATATAGTATGACATATATGTGTGTGCGTGCGTGTGTGTGCATGCGTATTTAAAGATGAGCATGAGTGGTTGTTTTTACTGAAAAGATACACTATAAAAGTTATGTATATGTGCGTGTGTCTGCGTCTGTGTGTATGCACGCGCATGTGCGTAATCATTTCTTTCTCAATAATACAAGAAAGCAATAATATGTATAAAACAGTTTTTTATCTGGTTCACTTTGATCTTTGTCCTGTTTTTCGTCCACTTAAATCTTCGATATTTTTTCATCTTTTCCGTTCTACAAACATAATTAACTAAAAAGACCATTTCACTGGTTTACTTTTTTTTTTTTTTATTATTCGTATTTTTTTTTAAATCTCGGAAATTTCATCAGAGAGTCTGATGCTTTCATTTTTTTGTAATCCGTAAATTGATATCATAGGAAATTATACAATTAGTTCCAAACACGATTCGTGCGCATATCGAATTACTTGCTAGTTTCCTATATATACTAGCTAAAATAATTACATGTTCAACACGGACAAGGAAAAATAGATACAAGTAAAATCATTAACGTAAAAAACCTATATATCTATATATATATATATATATATATATATATATATATATATATATATATATATATAAATATATAAGCAAATAATATATATATGTATATATATATATATATATATATATATATATATATATATATATATATATATATATATATATATATGAAATACGCTTTTTGTTACTATCAACCCATTTCTTGAAGTCTTGGTTTTTGTTAAAACAGTATATATATATATATATATATATATATATATATATATATATATATACATATATATACATATGTATATATATATACATATGTATATATATATACGCACACACACAAACACACACATATATATATATATCGTGTTTTCGTATATCTTTTTGTGTGCTATATCAAGTAATGGCAGTGTTCGAAAACAAATTTGCTGCCAATATATATATATATATATATACATACATATATATACATATATATATATATATTTCTGTGGAAATATTCTTTATTCACTTATATTTCCTTTTTATATATACCAATCCTTACCAATCCTTATTCAATGCAATTACAGAGCATATAAGGAATAAATGACAAAATAAATGCTCATATCTTTGGTTCTATAAGAAATTGCAAGTGTTTTGAAGATTTTAAATTCAATTGTTAACATTTTATACCAATTGGTAAAAAAGAACTTATACTTTTAAACCAACGTGATATGTCCAAATTTGCCTACACACACACACACACACACACACACACACACACACACACACATATATATATATATATATATATATATATATATATATATATATATATATATATATATAAACAAGTAGTTAATAAAACATGTTTAAAAACATTTTGAAAAAGAGTTAAAAACAATTTTAAAAAGGAAACACTAAATAATGGATAGTCCTTAATCTCTGAAGTTTCGAAAAAAAACTTTCCTTATGATCGGATTTAGCAAAATGCGGGATCGGATTTTGCTTGCAAAAGTATTAAATGAAACTACAAGTAAGTCATAGATCTTACTTGATAACAAAAAGTGAAGCAGAGGGAATAGGGTGAATAAAAAAGTGATTTCACGTGAATAGATAGTCTAGTGAAGGGTAAAATTTCCAATGACGGTAAAATTCAAAAATGCAGAATCAACGAAAGTTAGTTAAATTTCCATTCGCACAAATAAAATACAAGGGAACCGCGTGATTGGAAGATGATCCAAAGTAGTCTAAAAGGCAGAAATCCGTGGAATAATTCACAAATTGGTATAAGGAAAAGGGAAAGAATTCCAGTATATTATTAAAAGAAAGATAAAATGTGCGTAAAAAAGGAATGGAAGAAATATACAGCTCGACTGTCGAGGCAAGATTGAATTAAGGAAAATGCGTGAAGAAGAGAAGGTAGGGGGAAAAGGTTGAATGGTGATCGGAATTTACTTAAAATATAAAAACCAATGTCAAAATGACCCAGGCAAGATGACGTTTAAGGCGCCAAAATTTTAAGCAAAAAAAGAGGTCAACTGAAATGTACAAGTTATTAAAAGAAATGGAAAAAATATGCAGCTCGACTGTCGAGGCAAGATTTAATTAAAGAAAATTGGCGAAGAAGAAAAGAAAAAGAAGGGAAGGGAAAAAAGGTTGAATTGTGATTGGAATACTTTTAAAATAGAAAAACCAATGTCAAAATGACCCAGACAAGATAACGTTAAAGATGCCAAAATTTTAAGCAAAAAAGAGGTCAACTGAAATTTAGAAGTTATTATTTAAAAATTGAATTATCAGCAGGAGTTTTTGAAGGACAACCAAATGAGATAAGAATAAATATATTGGTTTTATCGAGCTTTTACATCTGTTTGAGATTATATTATAAATATTAATTTTTAATATTTATAATTTACTTTAATTTTTCCATCTTGGATCATTTTGGTAAACTTAACTGTAATTCTTATTTTATATATATATATATATATATATACATATATATATATATATATATATATATATATACGGTGTGTATGATGTGAGGTCGTATACATACGGAAGATAAACATCTATAGAATTTTAACCGAGTTTATATAATAGTGCTTTAATAATGGATAGAATTATTTATATAAATAATATATTTTATATATATATATATATAAATTCACTAATATATATATATATATATATATATATATATATATATATATACGTACAAACCTATACATGTCTCTTAAAATAAAATTTAGTAATATATTTATATATACAGTCGTTTCAAAGTAAGGCTTCTCCTCCTATTTTTTTAACGCAAAAAGCTAACACGTTGAAGACCTACGAAGTGGTCCCGTTAAACCAGGCGATATTTTGTGCTCTAGAATTTATTTTTCTACATAGTCTCCATCATTATCAATGCTCGTTTGCTTGCCTCAATTTATTGCTTAGTCAGACTTTTAGTCCCTCATATTTCTGTCGCTACATCTCGTACCCATCTTGACATCAACTGCATCGGGTTCGTAAACGTTCAACAGGCGATGAATGTTGATCGGTTCAATTTTTTCTGCATGTGTAACGTAGTCGTCATATATCACCATATTGTATGCAGGGAGTCGCAAGGAAACAAAAACAAAGAAAAAATCGTCTTGCGTTTTTTTTTTTAAGTAGGAATAGCAGACATTTATTTATAGGTACTTCCCTTATTACAAAATACTTCTCGTAGTCTAATGTGTTTAACCGTGTTGAATACGCCGGGTGGTGTTTAAGATACGTCTTTCTCTGTCTTGGAATTATTAGAATTAGTTTTGAGATGAATAATTTGTATATTTTATTTATTTATTTGCGGACTGTTATCCTCGTCTTTATAGTTATTGTTTCGCGACGTTTTTGCGAACTATTTCGCTGACCTTCATCAGGTTATTAACAGCAATGGGATAGAGATGCTGAATCTTCAACTGTATCTTCAGTAATCGCTACATTCCATTGTTGTTGTCGTTTCATCCTGTTTTGGTCAACTAATCCTCTAGTCGGCCTTGGGTAGGATTGAAACCGCTATCTTCAGATAATGCTCACATGGAGCTTAGTAGCGTTTTAGGGCTGTTACTTGCACATACTTACGTTTACTAGTGGACACTAGCTGCAATTTCGACTGCCGGTCATGACCAGTATCGGCCTGCATTGTACTGCTCCGAAATTTAATCGTCTGTTTTCAATGGCGAGCTTTGATAGTATTTTAAGCGGTTACTTGCGTCTGGTCATTGTCTCTCACTATCGATCATTACTAGTGTCGAGCCGCATCGAACATAGTATTTATAGAAAAAGACTAAGACTAGCACCATCTCCTGTGTGAGAGAGAGGTTTCAAAGTTTATAATAGTCAGTATTTTGTAATCTATCTCCAAAATATTTACAGCATGAGAAAGATAGATAGATAGAGAGAGAGAGAGAGAGAAAGAGAGAGAGAGAGAGAGAGAGAGAGGGAAGCGAGAGAGCAAGTTAATAAAATTAGGAACGCTGGAGAAAAATTTAATTTGTATTTTACTCGAGAAGTTACAATCAGCAAAATAATTTTATTCGCAATATGATTACATTTCAGAAAACACCCCTACTGCCTGGAATAATGGACTATTCCATGACGTCACTTCCGTCCATGACGATACTTCGGTATAACGAGAACCTGTTGACCGTAAGTTAGAGACGGACACACGGAGTGTATGGTTGTCACCAACTAGTCAAGTAGTTGAGCAAAGATATTTTTCAATTTCCCATTTTCATGTAGTGTCAATAATAATAAATATTTAACTGTTACTGTGTTCTCCCTCGTCAATTATTCAAGTATTAACATCACAACAAACTCATTATACGTGCGTTACATATTTATTTCCTTTTTCATAAATATTCGCCAAAGTAGTTTATCCCTGTACCTGTTCTACAAGTATTTTAATGTGCTCCGAGGAACTCCAAGTATTTGTACGCCGTCGACGTAAATATTCCGGCAAACACGACACGCAGTAAAATACCACCTGTACACTTTCTAGAAATTCCTAGATGCCGAAAAGGTTTTAAACCGAATAGTTTCTTCTATTAAACTGCTGAACTTTGGAATTCTCTCCCAGGCTCCTGCTCTCCCTAACTGTACTGATACGTTCAAGTGTATTGTGAAAAGACATCGCGCTGCTTAATTCGATGCATAGTTTCTATGTAAATTTGGTCCGAAATATTAGCCTCTTATGTCCAATTGGCACTGTGCCTTGTCTGGTGTGAAATAATCAGTTAAAAAGTACTCATATAAAAATTTTCTTTTTTATCTTCAGTTTCCATCAAATCGACTCGTTATGCTCCGTCGCTCCATATGCCCGTACATTCGTTCACAGATTAACATTTAGGCAAACACAAACGTAAAGCAGTGGCACGAAAGTTGTAAAGTTATATATAATATGGTACACAATTGCATGACAAATAGCATTAATACTAACGACAAAACATATTACTACTCTTATTATAAGTAGTACAACACATATCATAATGGTTGAAGATTAAGGGAATGCGTGAAGAATTTTGTTGTAATGCACTTACTTCGGTATGATTGTGTTGTGGAAACCATTACGATTGCTACCAGAAAATACTTATAACCGCTGCAATTAGTTAAATCTATGCCAACATGTGTTACGTTGTGGGGGTATATGACCGTGTATATACTGGTACCAAATAACGTAGAGAGTGACTAGGCAGAAGCAGTAAATTATATTATCTATCTATCTATCTATCTATCAATCTATCTAGAGTTGAGTGGAAAACAGAGATTGGAATCACCATGTTTTGACAGGTTGTCAAACATGTCAAAAACTATGACCGGTCAAGTTCGCACCGGAAAGTATCCGAACAAATGATTGGACGTGACGTGTCGCATGTCACGTGTTCCGGTTTGCACAAGCATAATGTTGAGTCAGATTTAAGAAACCAAATGGGACTGATGTGCTAAAATTGGTCTCCCCATGTGGGGGAGAAGTTTCAGAATGGAGACGCCGAAAAACCAACCCAAGCCAAGAGCATCGATCACTCCTCTGCTATGACGAATACGTGGGAGTGAAATTAATACATAAAATCTCATATCATCTTGGGTCCTGTTTTGAGTGTTCCTTCTAACAGATTCCAGCTCCCCCAAGGACGGTTGACGAGCCTCCCCGAAGAAACAATAGCAGAACAGGTATGTCGTTATGTATATGTTGTTATATGTTCTGACACGACCGCATCAACACCTATATGAATTGCGGGCTGCTAAAATAGACATTTTTTTTTTTTCATTTTTCCATGATAATCTAATATTCAGTGTAGAATGAATTTTGTCTCCGCGTATGACAATAAAACTAATTTGATGACCAATTCCGGGTTCCTAGATCTCCAAAAATCATTAAGTGCTTGTTAATGAAAAATGTTAAACGAAAAATAATTAAATTATTCACGTTATATTGTTTTTATTGTGAAGCCATAATTGGAAATTTTACAAAGTAAAAAGCAATCCTGGTAAGCATTTGTATAATACTTAAATTGCAATAATCTTGTGCGATTACGTGTTTAGTTAGTTGTCTCAGATAATAACAGAAAAGTGGAGTAAGACACAAACTTTTTAAAGTATAGTAGTGTCTCGATTTTATTTTGCCTATAACACATCTAAGCGGTGGTAAAAACATCTAAATATTAATTTATTTGTTCGACGTCCGGTGTAACAAAAATCATCATCATCATCATCATCATCATCATCATCATCATCATCATCATCATCATCATCATCATCCATAACATTAATTAATGAGAAACGAATTATCCCCCTTTAGAGACGCTATTTATCAGTTAAACATATATAAAACCATTTCCTCTCCAAAACTTTTCAAAACAACAACAACAAAAAACATGGCTGCCTGTTTACGGTTTTAAATTTATTTTATAATTTAAAAAAAGGTCATGTTGGGAGGAAACTGTAAGTTTTTTTTTTATTATAGATTCATTTTAAAATTTGCAAAAATCTGCAAGTGAATTGACATCTGTTTCTTTATACTCTATATTAAATTTATTTAGATCGCAAAAAAAAACAATGCACTGTGAGTTAAATTTGCATTGAAAAAAATAATGTCAATTTTTTAAGTTTAAAAAGAATTTTAAAAATTGTTTTTAAATTCGTTGTTATCTGTTTTATTTTAATTTTTATTTATTTATTTATTTAAAAATTTTCAACTACCGTAGAAATTCCACGGGTTCTCTTAGTCTATGTATTAATATTGTAATACATTGCTTCTTCTTCTTCTTCTTCTTTTTCTGCATTCGCTATTTTCTTTTCTCTTCTACATTTTTCTTCTCCGTCTTCTTCTATCGCCCCTCCTCCTACTTCTTTTGCTTTTCTTCATTTCCTTCTTTTTCTACATCCGCTTTTGTCAATATCATTTATTTACGTCCTCCTCCTCCTCCTCATTTTTACCTCCAATTCCTTCCTCTTTCTTCTATTCACTTTCTTCTATTTCGTCCTCTTATTTTTTTTAATTTTTATTTATTTTATTTAAAAATTTTCAACTACCGTAGAAATTCCACGGGTTCTCTTAGTCTATGTATTAATATTGTAATACTCTGCTTCTTCTTCTTCTTCTTCTTCTTCTTCTTCTTCTTCTTCTGCATTCGCTATTTTCTTTTCTCTTCTACATTTTTCTTCTCCGTCTTCTTCTATCGCCCCTCCTCCTACTTCTTTTGCTTTTCTTCATTTCCTTTTTTTTCTACATCCGCTTTTGTCCGCCTTCTCCTCCTCCTCATTTTTATCTCCAATTCCTTCCTCTTTCTTCTATTCACTTTCTTCTATTTCGTCCTCTTATTTTTTTTTTAATTTTTTTCGTATTTTTCTTTTCCCCTTTTTACATACATTAAAAAGGCTTCCTTCAGTCTTGACAGACTATGGATACCCACTGTAAGGGTGCCTGCGCGTGCAATTTTTGTGGCAAGAGTTGCGCAATCTCCAACCACACCTCTCCTGAGTCGGCATTGTTGAATACCAGTGGTAAGTGGAGGTTCAGCACGGCTGGAAACAATGCCGAGATAAGCGAAAGAACATACAGCGCCTAGATTTCCCAAATGGTCACCTATCTGGTACTAGCCAGGCTCAACGTTGCTTAACTTCGGTAATCTGACGAGAACCGGTGTGTCAACGCGATTATGGCGTATTATACATACATACATGCATGCATGCATACATAGACAAACATATTTATATATATGTATATATATGTGTATATATATATGCGTATGTATGTATGTATGTATGTATATTTTGTGAGTTGTTAATGATTTGTTTGACCTTTAAAAGCTATTTAAAAGGCAGATCCATTGCAATGAAACCAGGGGACGTCTTAGAAATATGTAATATATTTTTTTCTATAAATAATTAGTATTTATCGATTTTTATATTTGTCTGTCTGTCTGTCTGTCTGTCTGTCTGTCTGTCTCTCCCCCTCTTTCTACATTATATATATATATATACACATACACTGAAAATATATTTTTCTATTGATTTCCAACGTGTGATTTTCACGTTAGTTTTTTGATGATTAGGATTGGTCCATATTCACCTCATAATTTTCTCCTGTAGAAAAGGGAAAACCTCCTTTACCAAGGTGCGACCTGTAATCAATGGTTTCTTCCATTTCTCGATGATCGCGCACAGTAATTGCCACGCGAGTAAACTTTGCCATTATTTGCCAAAAATATGCGCGTATTCGTGCGAGTAATTATCGTTCAAATAATACGCTGACCGCTTTACATTTTGCTAAACGAACATGATACGTGGTCGTCACAATATACACAATTAATTGGCAATAAAAAAAAATATAGCAGCAAAACGAGCACATGCCGTCGATTCTATGGAATATCAACGGCCGCTAATCTCAGTGCGACACAGAAATATAAGGTGTA
This sequence comes from Euprymna scolopes, assembly GCF_053919585.1. Classification (NCBI taxonomy): domain Eukaryota; kingdom Metazoa; phylum Mollusca; class Cephalopoda; order Sepiida; family Sepiolidae; genus Euprymna; species Euprymna scolopes. Next base: position 70,839,398 of record NC_136512.1, read on the forward strand.
TCGCAAAATCAATTTATATTTTTCGTATGAGTATTAACCTATCCTACAGAAGTTGAAATTATTCTATGTTTTTAGATTAAGGCCAGGAGCTAGTATTGGTAGTCCGAGGTTATTTGAGACGCACACTATGAGGGAATTTTTTAGAGAGAAGGGACTTATCCCCACTATCGATCTCGGTTGTGAAACCATCAAGAGAATGTAAAATTAATTCATCTTGGTTGTACGTATTACTCGGATTATTGTTCTCATTTTGAGTGTGATTTTCACAACGTTTCTGTCGATATAACCTCCGACCTTCTTGAGGTGTATCTTGCCGAACTCGGGAATGTTTCTGCCGAATTCGGGAATTTGGACGGAATTTCGCAAGGACCCGTAGGGCAGTGGTTAGAGTACTTGAAAAAAATCAACTATAAAAAGTGATATTCTCCTGAAGGTTGAAGGTTCAATATTCAGTGTGGGCGACCGAAAAATACAATTGCGAATTACTTAGGACCTCTATCCAGTCACGGCTGACGGAGCAAGAGTACCCCCGTGAAGTAAACAAAGGGTAATTATTGCAGGTATTCTAAGACTAAACTTTACTAAGATCACTCCCAGAATTATACATTGAAGTTCTGTAAATTTTAAAGAAAATCTGTTCGGCCGTTTCGGAGTTTATAAGGAACGAACTCATACACAGAGAGACAAAGTGGCATTATAATATATAAATAATTGTGGAGATTAATATTGTAAGAATTGGATTTAACTATTAAATTTTTTTTTTAATGGCGAAACAAGAATGAAAGTACAAAGAATCCCGGGCAATGCCGAAATGACGGTTAGTATATAATAAAGACTCTAATCTATTTACCCGCAAAATTGAAACAATTAAATCGATTTCTCTATTACTTTGAACACCAAGAAACGATTCAATTTCGATTTCACAAAATTGTCTGATAGTAGTTAAATTAATTTTAGACCGAATATCAGGAAATATTTGCAGTCATTTTGAGTAAGAATAGTTCCATCATTTTCTAGTTTCACTTTCACTTTCATTTTCATTTTCACTTTCTTTGTTTCTGAAAGCAATAAACCGCGTATCAGCTCATTTACAACCGAGAGAAAGTAAAAATAAACATTAAAACCCGACCAATTAAACTTAAGCGTGACAGACCAACGAAATATAAAAATTACTCTGTGTGTTTATGTGTATGTGTGTGTGTGTGAGAGAGAGAGAAAGAGAGAGAGAGAGAGAGTTCCTTTCTTATAGGTTCCAAAACGGCTGAGCCTATCTTTTTCAAATTTCACACAAAGATAATCTTTAAGTCTGGCAGTGTTCTTAGATATGTTTTGTACAGAATTCATCCCATAAGTATCGAAAATCGAGAAAATCCGATCCCAAACCTAGTCTTTCTTTCTTATAGATAAAAAAAAAGGAATAATTTTTGCAGAGGAACATTTTACGTTACACCGGTCATGGAAGATAATAAAAGCTCATCAAATCATTTCTTCTTAAAAAAAAAAAAGAAAAAAGAAACAGAATTATTTTCATCTGGAGATATAGCTCAGTGGTAGAGCATTCGACTACAGATCGAATGATTTCCATGTTCAAGCGCGACCGTACCTCGCCGTTTTGTTTTAATTTTTTCTTATAAATGAGTTCAATGCACGATAAAAGAAGAGATACCATTTAAAATTGCCGCAAATCATTTCTTTGTTTGCAAATTTTAAAACTAAATATTACTCAGAAGTGACTCTTCCAGGGCATGCATGGCCAAACATAGTCGGAATTTGATGAACAACATTATCATTATTAATTTTTTGCGAACTATTCCACCGGCAAATTATTCCTCGTAATATATAATATTCAACAAAGAGTTGGTTCTATAATAATACGTAGACAATCAGCATAAACTAAAATATCATGTTTAACCGTATTGTACGACCGGGCAACGCCAGGCGCCCGGTTAGTTTATTATTTAGTCTTAGTAGACTAACAAATAATAAGCACGACAAACCAAGAAAATTATTATTTCTAATCGAATTCTAGAAAAAGAAATGAACTATTTCTTACTTTAACGTGAGTCACCGCGTATCAAGGCCAGACGGCTACTCGAGGATAAGTGTTAATGGGTGTAAAGTGGTCACTGAGAAAATAGCTTAGTGATCGTTGCTGATGGAAGTTTGGAAGAATTTGATTGTTTAAGGGACGAGACATAAAACGCATTCTTTACATTGGATTTGAAGACGATTATTCTGTAGTCATCCCCCACCAGCATAACCGAGTTTCACATCCGAACCGTTTTTGTCTTCATAGAATCTGTATTTTGATTTAAATATAGATCGAGTAAAGGGTAATTGTTGATAGTAGTTGGAGACAGGCGAGTGCTTTCTGTAAAAGTTTAACGTGGGAGAACCATGGATTGAAGCTCAGACGAGCAGCTCCCATGAAAATAACGATGGAGAAAAGACAAGATCTCCACATCCCTTCTTTTAGTTCTTAACTAGCAGGCCGCCCGGCATCACCCGGTCGTAAAATACGTTTAAATATATTTTGATTAACGCAAATTTTGTATTTATTATTATATAATGTTGGACCCAATATATAGTTATGATTTAAAAAGTTTAAAAAAAATGACTCGTGTGCCTGCAACGAGAATCGAAACCAAAACGTTTACTTACGATTTACTTTGTTCTTTGACGTTAATACCTGAGCTATAAAGACATGTTTGCTACAATACTAAAAATTAAAACATGAACCAATAGCTATTACGTTACGCATGCATATTTGCAATGCCGTCGTTCGACTTTAACCTGGCAAATGCCATTAAAAAATTTTTTTTTACACTTTTGCATCAATTTTCTCCAGCTAAAACCCAAATATAAAGTTTCGTATAGGTTCGAATACCCTATGTATTAAGTTTCATATCAGTAGACAAATTCCACGACCCGTATATACAAAGTTGTATTTACATTTTAAATAAAGAGAAGAAAGGGGTTTAATATGAATATAAATACATAAAATCCCAAATTTTTAGGAGTATGGATTAAGCAGAACAGGCCAAATAATACTCTCATATAAAATATCTAAAATAACGTGACAGACCAATGAAATTCATATTTCTTACTTAGGTATGATATACCAATTAAATTGCCATCTCTAAAACAAGCGTGACAGACGATGAAATTTTTATCCTCTTACATTAATTGATAGACCAACGGAACTGTCAGGTATTACTGGCCAACAAAATGGGGTATTCTTAACATTAGTGCACTACGCCAACATCCAAGGAAGCTGCTATTTCTAACTCAAGCATGGCATACAAAAGACCGACGGACAGAGTAGCCCAGAAAGATGCTAGGGCATATCTAAAATAAAACGCTTTCGTTGTATCCCAATCTTTAGCAATTGTAATTATATTTTCAATAGAAACGTAACAGACGAAGAAACCTACTGAGAGACGGACGGAACCTTTAAGAGAGCACCGAGGACAGCTTGAAAAATAATTGCACTCTTTAGAAGCAATAAGGAAAATATTAAAAAAGCAATTTTTCTTTATTATATTTTATGGTAAGTAAATTACCTGAAACAGTTTTAGAACTGATCTGAAAGTTGAACTTATGAATATATTCAATTATTGGCGAATTGTATTGCAGGAATCAGTTACTTATTTATTTTAATTCTGGAAATATAATATTGGAGCCGTTAAGACTTTTAAATGACCGGCCTTAAAGATACATTAACATACCACGGGATTATATTGGAGGACTATTTCGGTTATTTATGCAGTAAAAAAGTAAAGTAGTCGACCATAGCCAAGGGCGATCCATAGATTCCCTTCCTATTAGCTGTTGTATCGAATTATAGAGAAGGGCACCATTTCTTTTTCCAGATTAGTTCGACTCAGCCTTAATTTTCACGATTTTTTGGTCTTTAATATGACTCGATCAAGGATGAACTCAGGTTGTCGATGGACGAATAAAATTAATAATCTAACACTTTGAAATACTACTACTACTACTACTACTACTTTTATTATTATTAGTAGTAGTACAAATAATAATAATAATAATAATAATAATAATAATAATAATAATAATAATAATAATAATAATAAACAAATTTAGACTCAGTGGACAAAGAGACGAAACGATAAATTACATAATAAGCGAATGCAGCAAAATAATACAAAAATAAAAGCCATCATTGCGGTACATTGGGAACTATGCAAAACACTGCATATTGAACGCACAGCCAAGAAAACAAGCACAAACCTACAGTAGTACTTGAATACAAAAATCAAAAAATCCTATGTACGAAGCGATAAAGTAATCCAAATATGAAGATCGGATGTCATAATAGTCAAAGACTGAGGGTCAACCTAATTTTTGCCCATGACTTCCTTCATGGCCTCGGGATCGTCTCTTCTCGGCACCTGAACGACCTAAATCTGTTTCATCGGAGATTTCGTTTAAGCCGACGAAAAGTCGCATTTTCTATCCGCATATCGGCTTCCTGAAATAGACTGCCGCTTGAGGCTGTCACCGTACCAACTATGGATCAGTTTAAGATGAAGTTGGACCGATCGTCTAAATCTTTGTTCGCTTTCTTTCTTTCTTTCTTTCTTTCTCTCTCTCTTTCAATCCCTTTCCGCGCCTTTCCTTACGGTGACAGAACATGTAATGTTTTAACCTTCGCCGAATAAATTGATTTGAATTGAATTGAACGAGTGTTTAGTAAGTAATAACACTGACCCACTTCTAATCACAGGAGAGTAACAACGCTTGGCAAAGTTATTAGTCTTTTTCTACATAAGCACCACCAAGACTTATGCATTTCTCACATCGCTTAATAGAGCTCTGCAACACTCCGGGTTAGTCCCACTGTACCAGAGCGTTGACGTGCGGATGCAGATGCATACGAAATGACGTTACTGGTAAGGAAAAAGACTTAAAAAAAGAGAAAGAGCGCGTTAGAGAAGAATATCACGTAAAAGACGTGGTGACATTCGAGTGCACGTTAGAGACATGAATGACGTCACATCCGTAATGAGAAGTCACGCGTGATGGGAGAATGAGGTAATAAATTTTGTTGTTACAAAAAAAGGAGTCGATTTATTACTTGTCCTATGTTTCTTGCAACGTAGACTGCATATGTTGCGTTGTGGGGTGGTGTTTATACGTCCGTGTATATACTGTACCATATTAACGTTATTTTTTTATATAGAATCGTGGTGTATTTGATGTACGACTAAATGTTTGCGTGTTCTTATAAACGGACCATATGTATGTATGTATGTATGTATGTATGTGCGTTGTGTTGTTATATATGGAATGGGAAGATCCCAGTATTTAAAGAAACGACGTAAATAAGTTTGAAAATAGTCTTTATTAAAGGAAAAGGCTGGAATTGAACCCAGTAATCAAAAGTTAAAAGTGAATACGTATTGCCATTTAGATGCGATTTTCGAAATGTAGAGCAATTGTCCATTGTGTTAGAAATAACGCTACAACTAGTTAGGTCAGATACCGTACAATGTAAATTAGGGAATGCCTTTCTGTTGCCAAAAAACGTGTTGGAGACATATATAATATGTAAAACCTACGTGGAAAAAATATTCACGTGTCTGAGCACGTTTTGACGTCACAAAGAAAATAGATTTCAATATATTCAGTTAAGAGGGTTCGAAATCCAAGCCAGTTCAGTCAGAGTCGAGTTCGGGAGTTTAGTTCGGAACAGCTAGAGGAAGGGAGTTAGCTAAGCCCCCTTTTTGGAAGCGAAAGAAAGAGAAGCAAGACAATGTAATTCGGAGAGGCATTCGAATACTTCATCATCATCATCATCATCATCATCAGCAGCAGCAGCAGCAGCAGCAGCAGCAGCAGCAGCAGCAGCAGTTGGAATAAATGTCGTCATGTAATTTGTAAGTTTTTGTTTGTCCTCCTTCAACGAGAAAAAGCAAAGTGTTTTTGTGATTCTTCTTTATAGAAGAACATTTATATGCAACACCCTTTTAAAAGAGTTAACTGTCTGTCCCAATGCCTTCAGTGTGTAAAAAGAACACTTTATTCTCCCATCTATTAATGAACTCAACAAGTAATTGTCACCGTCGCAGTGTATCATCCTCTATTATAAATGCCGGTATCTGTCTCCGTTCTGTGTATGCGTTATATGCCGTTATGTCTCCCACTGCACAACAGTGTAACCGACTGTTGTCCTCGTCCGTAATGTCTATTTTACGGCCCGCGATTCGTCTTATTTAGGTGTTCGTGCGTGCGTGTCAGAATATATAACAACATATATATAACGACATACCTGTTCTGCTATTGTTTCTTTTGGGAGGTTCGCCAGCGTCTTGGAGAGCTGGATTCTGTTTAAAGGGAACGCTCCAAGACAGAAGACGATGCATATATATATATATATATATATATATATATATATATATATATATCATGATGTTTTTTGGGATACAAAATTTAAATATTGCAATTAGGAAGGGAAGACTTTTATGATTCATGATTAAAAGTAAATTTGCCAGTTTCTTTTGAATAGTTGACCTAATCACATCAAGAGGGTACCCACTTTTGGATAAAGTATCAGTAATTGTTTCCAATTCTTCATCTAATTTTAATTTGGAACAAATCATAAGGGCACGATGTGTTAGGGTCCAAATTAGATTTATCTTACGTTTTTTGGGGCAAAATGAATCCCAACGAGTGTACAAACCTGTAAATGTTGGTTTACGGTATATAGATGTATGGTAACTAGATGGCGTTTTTGTTACCAATACATCAAGGAAGGCTATGGATGAATTGCACTCTCCCTCATAGGTGTACTTTAACGCGGGATGCATCCCATTGAGTAAGGAGAGAAAGTTGTTAGCTTCCGTTTGGTTATTAAATAAACAGAATGTGTCATCAACATATCGGAAGTACACCAATGGCTTTATGGGTCCAGATAGTAAGCGCTCTTCATGGAACCCCACAAAAATATTCGCCATGGTCGGTCCAAGTACTGACCCCATGGAAACACCATCTTTTTGCCGGTACATAATATTGTTGAAACTAAATTCCACAGATGTGGCAAGTTTCATAAGTTCAATAAAAAAATTTTTATTAAAAAGTCTAAGATTGTTAATAGATTTATGTGCTCCTATGATATTAGCAACCTTTTTACTTGTGTCCCTGTTTTGGAAACTATAGATATCTGTGCAGATTTTCTATATCGTGGCCGGATATCACCGCCTCCTATTCCTGAACACATCTTTATTGGCTCGCAGAAAAAAATAATAAAAAATTTAAAAAACACAGTGAACATCTCAAAGTCTCCATGAATACGCGGGTCACGAGCCACGATTTGCGATCGCTGGGTTAGTCCTCCTTCTCTTCTTGCTTGCTGTCTCTTGAAAGAAATTAACTCCAATTGGTATCATTCGTTTATGAGTTAGTCACGAATTCCGTACGCTGCAAATAATTGACTCTAGTCGTAAGCCTAAGGTGTTCTTTTATAAAGATTAATTATTAAATAAACTTTTGATAACAAAATGTTATTTTACATTTTATGAAAAGGGAAAAATATATGCAATGTCTTTTTTTTAACAAGCAGCCTGCTTAGACAGTGACTCGACTAGAACCTTTTTTTCGACAACATCTTGTCTCCTCTCCCCTCTCTCTATCTGATAGTCAGTGAACGGAGGTTGTGGCGTAGGTAGAGGGGTGGATAGGTTTTCTCAACTTCAACCAGATTCGACTGACTTGACTCTACTAGAGTTACTGAAAAAAAAAAAAACGCTTCGCGCACCCTCTTATAGCGAAGTAACGGTACGGGTTTGAGAAATCTGAGTTTTTCATTCAGAAAATCCATCTTCATTACGTCAAAATTGCATTCGCCCTGATTGGATAGATTGACCAAATAATTTGTGCATGTTAATTAAATGATTTTCACAACATGAATTTTTCAACGCAAGTTTCCCACACATACGAAATCCTAAAAATCTTCAACCCTAGGTCATATCTAAAACAATACTATTCGACATTTGTTATAATCAATCTCCCCATTCTCAAAGTTATTTTTCTTCTTATATTTTGCGTCTCCAACCAAACAATTTGGATCAGCAAGACCAGTGGTTGTTGTCCGGGATTGTTCACATAATAAAAAGGCCTAATTAAGCTCTAATTCAACCGTTACTGATGTAACTTTCGACCATTACCCGTGCCTTCTTTGGAAGTGATGAAACCAAGTGCTTCCATTAGATTGACTTCACTTCAGGTGCCTACCGTCAGAGGAGAGGGAGACAATGAATAAGGTATTTAACCTGTCGGATGTCCATCACACAAGGGTGTTATTCGTCATTGTTAAAGACTGTCTGTTTATGGTCCCGTTCGTTATTGTAGTAAATGTGTGAAAACATCCACATGCACATAGAAAGACTATTAAATATACACGTAACAGATCGAAACATACAGACATCGCATATACAAAGAAAAGTAACTGTCCTTATAATTCTAACCACTAGACGATACACGGGCATCGATTACAGGAATACATATACATTATATATACTACGCATACACAGACACAGTTTTATAAACAGCAGTAGTTGCCATTGACCCTGTACTAATCTTGGCCTCTTGGACTATTTGGCAAATAGCCACGTATCGATCTTCCAAAATTGCGACCTCAGCTGGGCTGAGAGATGTCTCCTCAATGTCAGAATTAGGGCGATCATGGCTGACACCTATTTCCAAAGATTTCTAACTATTTTTTAATCTATGAAGCTAACGTGTTACAAGGACATAAAATGGTGCATCATTACCATACGTTTCGTTCATTTCATCAAAAGATTTTTCTGGTGTGCGTTCTTTCATATACAAAAACTGGATAACCGCGTGACACTCAACAGACTCGATCTAAAACTTGACTCAGTTCACACACTTATAGAGGTGATCTGCCACATAACTTATAGAGATATAAATCATTGCACATGCAAAATTCCAACTTGATCAAACCATTAGAAGTGGTAAGAGACATTACTAATTGAACGTCCCTTGTAAAGTAACGACGTGCACTCCCATGATATTCCAACTCGATTCTTTTATGCTTAGCCATTTTTATCACAAAAGAATCTACGTTTCATTCCTGCTTGAAGAATTGACTCTCAGCTAGAAGACATAATCCTCTCTGTAGACCTCGATTCCATTTTGTTATTTTTAATCGCCTGTTTTATTCGTCTTTCGTTGTAGCAAGATACGCGTTGTTACGCTTGATCGAACCCATTCGTTAGGCTACAAACAGAAGACGTGTACTTTTTGAGCCAGTCAAGCGGTTCAATGCGTACAGTATCCAGCCAACGAAGAAGGTGTGTTCATATTAAAAGCGAAGAGTTATCTTTTCCTTGTTTTCTTTATTGTCATACGATTGTTTGATATATTCGCTGAAATTCGTTCTCCTTCACCGGACAGCGATCTATATGCGAGCTTATATGGTTGCGGCTATCATTCGGGAATTATTGAAGTGTTTTCACGCGTGGCTCTTACACATAAGACACACACGCTCTTCTTCTGAGTTGATCTGCGCGCGCGCGTGTGTGTCCCAGCTCCTAGTGTGTATGTCTTTTCTTTTCTTTTTTTTTTTCAACTTAGTATCAACTTTCAGAGACTTTATTCTGTGGTGTGGTCTCTGCCCTTGACAAAGGCCACTTGAAGCGTTTTTGTGTACAGTCAAGAACCCCACCAACATTTAATATGGATTGGGGTATAAATGTTATTGCTTTATCAAAGGAAGTAAATGAAGAATATTTATATATTTTTTTCTATTTACAACCCAAACAAGGCAAAGTACCAATTAGGTGTAGGAAGCTACTATCGGAAACACAAGTTGCAGAAATACTAAGTATGGAGTTGAGCAGCAAGATGTCTGTTCACATTATGCTTCCACTTCTGCATGTCAGTACAGTTGGGAAAACAGGGCTCGGAAGGGAGTTCCAGAGTCTAGCAGTTCTGGGGAAGAAAATATTAGAGAAGAAGGCCTTCTTACATCTAGAGATCTCAACTGTGTAGGGGTGGGACTTTGCTAATTGTCGGGTTCGTCGTGGGTATTTACGTCGCGAGAGTACAAGGGCTTGTAGTTCGTCAAAGCATCTACCATTAAAATACTTGTAGGGCAGGCAGAAGGATGCAACATTTCGTCGATGGGACATAGGCTGAAGCTTGGATGACATTTCAGGATCTATCAGGTTGGCGACTCTCTTTTGAACCCTGCCCACGAGTGAGAGACTAGTAGCAGATGCACCAGCCCAAATGTGACAACAATACTCCATACACGGGCGAATGGTGGCTTTGTAGAGGTACAGGATACTTTCAGGCGTAAGTAACTTTCTAGCACGGTAAAGAGAGCCCACCTTTCCTTTCTCACAGCAGCCCTGACAATACTCTCAGTGTATCTGTTCCAACTCCTGTTCCCTGTAAACGTTAAACCAAGGAGTTTGAAAGAAGTCTTTTCAAGTAATGTATTTTTAGCCTTAGCTATTGTTGGTTAAGAAGTTTTTTTGTAATTATTGAAATAAACAAGTTTAGTCTTGACAGCATTGAATGTAACCATCCACTTAGGCCACATTCCATTCTACAGATTGGAGGTTTTCCTCTAGTGTTTCTACCATTTCCTGAGATATGTATCCATTTGTTTTCCCTTCGTGCCTGTTATAGAGTGATAAACAATATAACCATCTCAGAGACAATTTTATCAGGGAGGTCATTTATGAATAAAAAGATCCAAGAATATACCCCTGATGTACACCCGCATTTATATCATATTGTTTAGATGTACGGTCGTCGGGGACAACCTGGATTCTTCTCTTATTTAAGACTAGCGGGGTTATCCGGTGTTGCCCAGGTATTTGTAGGTGTGTGTGTTTGGAGAGGGGGTAGCTTAAAAAAGAAAAAGTTTGGGTAGGAAGGTAGACTCGAAAACAAATATTAAAAAAACGCCCAAAAGCATAAAAAAACAGTGAAAAAAAGTATTTTTATAGGTGTGTGTTTTGGGGTGGGGGGTAGATCCAAACCTTATGTTAAACTTCTTTAAAAAAAAATCGGGGAAAAAACAGCGAACATGATGTAAAAAGAAGAAAAAGTAAAAAAAAAATTTTTGGTAGGTAGGTAGAATCGAACCCGGAGTGTTGAGGCAAAAACCTTGATAAGTTACCGCTCGCCTACAAGAGGAAAGTAACTGAAGCGAATTTCAAGCTAAAGTTGTAAACGCACAAGTAGCAGGTGCGCGGCGAATTTAATTATGCCAAAGGAAATCTAATTCCGCACTTAATTTTAACTGCGGGATAGTTCTTTTGGGTTTGTTTTTTACCCAACTTTATCTACCCCCCTTTATTAGGGGAGTGTCCGAATGAAAGCAATTGTCTGATATGACGGTTTTCACCGACATTGACTAAACGTCCATGGCTTTCTGGACGCTCCCGGTCCCGTAAGCCGAGTACTGCACCCTAGTTGCTCATCAGTTTTGCTTTTATACGAAAAAGCCGAATCAACACGAGAGGGGCCGAAATAGCAAGTATTACAAAGATTACATATACATACATGATGATTGCAACGTCTTGTCAGACGAGTGCCACTCCCTCAGACATTTAAAATCCATGAGCCCAAATGTCTGAGGGAGTATCTATACAAATATGATGTTAAAGAGTCTTAGCTTTGTACGACAGCTAAGTCTCTCTCTCGGTTCAAAATGTTGAGATCCATCAACAAGCAAGAGCAAGATAGCCAGCAACAAATTAAACTGCAGACCAGCTTAATGCGGGTACTGGTCTTCCGCTTTATGGTTTTTTAAATCAGAGATTTGCTTCTTCTAGAAAGGTTGCCTTCACCACGGCTTACGGGAGCCCTCTCTACCCCAATACACATATACACACACACACACACAAATATACATGGTGCTAGTTGGCCGTTGACCCAGAAAAAGAGTTCATTCGCCCTTTGGAAGGTCTTGTTTTTAATCCTTCAGGGAGACTAGCCGCCCTCCTCACCAAACAAGTCTGGTGGGGGAACCAGTTTAGTCGCCGGTGACCCGACCATGAGGCAGGTAGTACTGAGTTACATGGTACCAGTAGCATATGACATGACCTGACATACATACATACATACATGTGTGTGTGCGTGTGTGTGTGTGTGTGTGTGTGTGTGTGTGTGTGTGTGTGTAGATAATATATATATGTATTTATATATTCTTTCTATTCGTTTTTACATAATAAGTAATATGTAGCTACACACTCATGAGTATGTTTCTGTCAGCTACTTACTATTAAATAGAGACCTTTTCGGGCGATACAGCTTATACGATAGCAAACTTGCTGGAATCATGCGAGAATAAAAGTGTAAATAAAATAGTTTTCACTACGAAAATAAATTTTTGAAACATTACCTTTTGTGCAGATTAATGTGAAGAAGAAAAAACAAGCAGACTGTATACGATTTTATTATAATAGATATATATCTTAGTTTCTTTCTTTTTTTTCCCACGGGCACGTGTTTCATCCAATTACGGCGACTATTTTTACAAGAATGTGTAGACATTCGATTTGAAGATCTAGTTTGAAAGTCAGTTTCAATAAAGTTGTATGATCTTTTACTGCCCACGGTTTTTCTATTAAACTCAAACAATCTGTTGCATGTGTCCGTGTTTATAACGCGGCTTCTTCCAACTCAATCCTCTTTCTCTTCGCGGTTCTTTTTTTATTCGCCTGGTATTGTCTCTTTTGCATAGAAACGGCGAGTCTGTGTGGCGCGTGATCATCAAGTACTAAAGAAACTGCGAGTGGCCATTTTTTTTCTTGTCAAACAAACCAAACCTACAAGAACACACATGCCATTCAGGTAACTTACGATGTTCCTTACAGAAACGACAAAATCGTTAACTTTATATAAGCAGCCTGCGGTTATATGAACCGGTTTTTCATAGTAAAGAAATATTGGACAAGATGTAGCTATTTTTCATAGTAAAAAATATTGGCCAAGATGAACCTGTTTTTCATAGCAAAAAAATATTGGACAACATGAGCCTGTTTTACTTAGTAAAGAAATATTGGAAAAGATGATGCTGTTTTTCATAGTAAAGAAATATTGGACAACATGAGCCTGTTTTACTTAGTAAAGAAATATTGGAAAAGATGATGCTGTTTTTCATAGTAAAGAAATATTGGACAACATGAGCCTGTTTTACTTAGTAAAGAAATATTGGAAAAGATGATGCTGTTTTTCATAGTAAAGAAATATTGGACAACATGAGCCTGTTTTACTTAGTAAAGAAATATTGGAAAAGATGATGCTGTTTTTCATAGTAAAGAAATATTGGACAACATGAGCCTGTTTTACTTAGTAAAGAAATATTGGAAAAGATGATGCTGTTTTTCATAGTAAAGAAATATTGGACAACATGAGCCTGTTTTACTTAGTAAAGAAATATTGGAAAAGATGATGCTGTTTTTCATAGTAAAGAAATATTGGACAACATGAGCCTGTTTTACTTAGTAAAGAAATATTGGAAAAGATGATGCTGTTTTTCATAGCAAAAAAATATTGGACAACATGAGCCTGTTTTACTTAGTAAAGAAATATTGGAAAAGATGATGCAGTTTTTTATAGTAAAGAGATATTAGACAACATGAGCTATTAAATACAAGATTTCCCCATGAAAATTCTATTAAATACAAGATTTCCCCATGAAAATCCTATTAAATACAAGATTTCCCCATGAAAATTCTGCTTGATGATAGGTACGTAGAGGAAGACTTTAAAAAGCTTTGTTTCAATGTGGCAGCAAAAAGAATTCCTACTACAAATATCTCACAAAGATGTAAGAAATCTAGGAACTCGTTCGAGCACTTTCCATTCTAATAATTAGTGTTGGGACGATTAATCGGAATTAGAAAAATCGGAATATTTTGGGGTACCGGAATCCGAAAAATGTGTGCCTGTTTTGCGGTGCCAAAAACGATTCTTTATTTATTGTCTTTTTTATTTGATTTTGTTAAAAGCAAAAATTCTCCAATACTGTAAATAGTAAAATGATAAATATTTATTGATTATAAACTACCAGTAAAACTAAAATCTATATCTCATCCCCTACAAGAGTTTATTTTGCCGTTTAAGAAAGTATGTGCACATTTTCCATGTGTGAAAAATAACCCCATAATTAAATATTTAGATATTTTTAAAGAATCGAAATCGGTAATTGTATCGGAATCGGTGGTTTTTTTTTTATATAATAGTTGGAAATAAATAACAACTCTGTTGTTAAATGTCAATTTTTATTTTTTAATACGGACTATTAGTCTCATCTTTATTAGTTGTTGTTTTTGGATCTTTTTATTGGTTCACAACCTTTCGGCCAACTTCCTCTGGCCTTCGTCAGGTGGTAACCGCGACGGATAGAAACTTCGAATCTCCTAACTGCATTCTCAGCCATCACTGCCAAAAAAAAAAAAAAAAAAAAAATTAACATATAATGCTCATCTAAACAGAATGAATTCCAATTAAGGAATAATATATATATATATATATATATATATATATATATATATATATATATATACCAATCTGTTGTTAAATATTTGGAGATTTTAAAAGCATCAGAATCGGTAATTGCATCGGAATCGGGAAAAGTATTGGACTCGCTCGATCACTAGTAATAATGAATGGTAAAAGTTTTAATGGACTTTGCAAGAGAATGATCGCTAGAAAATGAAACAAAAACATTTATAGAAATTAGAATTTTTTTTTTAAGTTTCTGTTTCCATAAATTAGGATTTTCTTATTTTCCTTCGGGCGTGTTTTAAATATTGGCGTATCGTGTCTTCTGAATGGGTGCATAACTGGTCAAAATATTCTTCGTTCCACAAGAAACATGCTGAGATCAATTTTCCTCGGAGGATTGTAATTCATTCATCGGCCATAAGCCGTTTATCCACACATGCGTGTAAACATTCCTCTTATATGTACCGGACACGCAACAATGGAACTTGATATTTTTCGGTTAATACATGTGGTGTGATAGAGAGAGAAAGAAAGAAAGAGAGAATGGAGAGAGAAACTAGGAAGAGATAGAAGAGGAGAGTAAGAGGGGTTGGGAGAGAAAAGAACGGAGAGAGAGAGAGGGGGGAAGAGATTTGACGAGGGGGCAAGTGAGAAAGAGAGAGAGAGAGAAAGTGAGAGAGTATCCAGGGAGGGGGTTAGAAAGGAGTGAGAAAGAAAGACGGGATGAGGGAAAGCGATATGACGTGGGAGTGAGAGAGAACGCGTGAAAGAGAGAAAGAGGAAGCGAGAGTAAAAAAAGAGGGAGATGGGACCAAGGAAAGAGGAAGGAGAAAGAACCGTGGAGAAAGAAAAAAGATAGAACAAGGACGAGAGAGAAAGAGGAGGGGGGTGAGATAAAAAGCGAGAGAACGGAACGGAAAGGGCATAGCGCGGAGGGGATACTACGACGGATAAAAAAGGAGAGGTGATAAGGGGGCGAGAGAGAAAGGGAGATAAAAAACAATGAAAGGAAAAGGAGAGAGCACGAGAGGGGAGAAGAGGGAGAAACAACGATTAAGAACGAAAAAAAAGATAGTGAATGGGGAAGAGAGAATGGTGTACAAAGGTTTCGTTCACGTAGTAACAACGGCTATTCAATTTGCGCGGTTAACGCTGAAGCTGAAATTCCAAATCAAAGAGAATTGCATTTTATTATCCTAAAATAAATCCTCAGAACTCTTTAACTTGAACGCTCTCTCTCTCTCCCTCTCTCTTTCTTATATATATATATATATATATATATATATATATATATATATACATATATATATATATATATATATATATATATATATATATATATATATATATACTAATAACAAACTTATTTAAAAAAAATATACCAGACCAACTGACCGGAACAAATAGACTACACTAATAATATATTATACTAAATATAAAACCACCGATGTAATAATTAACAACAATAACTAAATAACTAAATAATAATAATAATAATAATAATAATAATAATAATAATAATAACACCACACTAAACCAAACTAATGCAGTGTATGAATATTTTTGTCTCTTCGAAGATTGTCTCCGAACTTACTCATAAAACTCATACAACGCATACATAGGCCACACCACAACAACACTCTCCGACGACTAACCTATCATTTAGCTGACAATATTGTCATAAAACAACACCTTACATTCCAAGATAAAAACCTACAGCCATTCGATATTAGAAATATCTTAACTAATAGTACTGAAATGCGATACCTTCACAATTACACACGAAGACTAAAATTACTTGAAGACTAATAAAAAAAAACTACAGCCCTTTTTTAAATATTTAATACAGGTACAAATATACTCACTGTATTCGATAACTAACAAGAAACTAAATAAATCAAATATAAAATAAGAAAATCAAAATTAAAAAAAATAATTCGCCTCTACCTGCACCCATCTTTATAACCAATAAATAAAAACTATGAATACACCAAGCCTCAATAAAGAAAAAAGAAAACGACAACAACAACAATCGCTCCTGACTAAAATCAGGTGTACAAATAGAAAGCGTTTGAGAAGAATATGGCTGAACAACAAATTTTGGGCGCCATAATATACAACACGCCAGTCGAAATAAAACAGACTACTCGGCGAACTGAAAAGATATCCAATAAAATTGGGAAACAGAACTCTGTCGTATTCAATAAAACATATATATATGCTTTTCAGAATGTGAGAGATTATGTATATATATTAAATTCCACAGCTAAACAAAGTCGCAGCCCACAAGAGTCATGACAGTCAACGAACTGGACTCGAGTTCCACCCTCATTTAGGATCATCAGTTAGACACATCCGAACTCAGGATTCGAAACCCGAGCCTCTTGCATGCGAGGCAAGCACTCTACTAACTGAGCAAACGCCCTGTACACAAGAAATTCTATTAACCAACACACATCAAGCAAACCGCGCCGAAATCCAACTGTGAAATGAACCTACTTCGTCTGGACAAGGGACGCGGTCATCCAACCAGCCAAAGTGCGATGCCATCCAGCAATGCTAACCTAGCGAGTAAATTATAATAGGATTTAAAAATCATATTATAATAATTAATTACTAGCGGGACTTGTGGAAATTCCACAGCAGCATTTTTCATGTGTAATATATTGTTGCTATTCTGTGGGCGTTTTGTTCAGCATGAAGGACAGCACAATAATATTATTCTAGCCCTTTTATTAAAAATGTATCGCCCCCTTACTAAAATAATAACTTTGATATATTTCCTGGGCTGATTATTTCGTTATAAACATACCGGTCAGTTTACTCACATTTCATCATTTCTCATAATTATTGAATATGTTACTATGTTCGACAATAGTTTATCATAATTTTAACCAACATTATCGCCTTTCCCCTTACTAAAGTAAAAAAAAAAAATGATATATTGTATGGGCTGATTATTTCATACAAAAATACAACTATCAATTAACTCACATTTCATCATTTTTCATAATTCTTGGATATGGTAATAATTTCGACAATAGTTTTTCATCCTTTAAACTGACCATATCGCACACATTACTAAAAGAATAATTTTAATATATTGTCTAGGCAGATTATTTCATTCCAAACACACCAATCAATTAACTCACTTTTCATCATTTTTCATAATTCTTTGATATGTTACTAATTTTGACAATCATGTTTCATAAGTAAAACACACCTTATAGCTTCCACCCTTACTAAAATAATAACTTTGATATATTGTCTCGTCTTATTATTTCATTGCAAACACACTAATGCATTAAAGCACATATCATTTTTCATAATTCTTGCATATGTTACTAATTTCGGCAATCATTTTTCATAATTTAAACCATCCTTATCGCCCTCTCTTACTAACATGATAACTTTGATATATTGTCTGCGCTGATTATTTTATTATAAACACACCAATCAATTAACTCACATTTCATCATTTTTCATAATTCTTGGATATGTTACTAATTTCAAGAATAGATTTTTATAATTTAAACCATTATTGTCACCCTCATTTACTAAAAAAATAGCTTTGATATATTGTCTGGGCTGATTATTTAATAAAAATCACAACTACCTATTAACTCACATTTCATCAATTTTTATAATTCTCGGATATGTTACTAAATTCGACAATCACTTTTTATATGTTTAATCCACATTATTCACCACCCACTACTAAAATAATACCTTTTATATATTATCTGGGTTGATTATTTCATTTCAAACACACCAATCAATTAACTCATATTTCGTCAATTTTCATTATTCTTGGGTATGTTACTAATGTCGACAATCTTTTTTCATCATTTCAACCCACATCATAGCCCCCGTTACTAAAATAATAACTTTGCTATAAGGTCTGGGCTTATTATTTCATTTCAAACACACTAATGCATTAAAGCACATATTATCATTTTTCATAATTCTCGGATATGTTAATAATTTCGACAATCATTTTTCATAATTTAAACCATCCTTATCGCTTATGACTAACATAATAACTTTGATATATTTTCTGGGCTGATATTTTATTATAAACACACTAATTAATGAACTAATATTTCATCATTTTTCGTAATTCTTGGAAATGTTACTAATTTTGACAATAATTTTCATAATTTAAACACATCTTATCGCCCTCTTTTACTAAAATAATAACTTTAATATATTTCCTGAGCTAATTATTTCATTACAAACACACCAATCAATTAACTTACATTTGATCATTTTTCATAATTCTTGGATATGTTACTAATTTGATAATAATTTTTCATAAGTTTAATACACCTTACAGCCTCCCCCTAACTAAAATAATAACTTTGATATATTGCCTGGGCGGATTATTTCATTACAAACACACTAATCAATTAACTCACATTTCATCATTTTTCATAATTCTTGGATATGTTACTAATTTCGACAATCAATTTTTAATATTAAAACCCACATTATGCCCCCTCCTAATAATATAAGAACGTTGATATATTGTCTGGGCTTATTATCTCATTACAAACACACCAATCAAGTAATTCACATTTCATCATTTTTCATAATTCTTGGACATGTTACTAATTTCGACAATAATTTTCATAACTTTCACCCACTATGTCCCTTCATCCTTACTTAAATAATTACTTTGATATATTGCCTGGGCTGATTATTTCAGTACAAATACATCAATCAATTCCGGATATTCTCATAGTATATATGTTCCACCTATCTATCTTATCCAGTCCCGGGTGACGCCGCATATTCTGCTAGTATATATCTTTCATCTATCTCTTCTGATCCCGGGCGACACTGAGTATTCTGCTACTATATGATTTCCACCTATCTCATTCAATACTGGGCGACACATTTTGCTAGTATATATTAGCACTTATCTCATTCAAACCCGGGACTGACTTCATGTCCGCCACGCCACAATTAAAGATATACATGAAATAAAGTCATATTAAACTGTTTCAGCCATTTCTAGGACTGACTTTATATCCCCAACGAACTGCTAAAAATATACATGAAATAATGTAATGTCTAAATAGTAAACTGTTTCAGCTTTTTCCGGGACTGACTTCATATCCTCCACCTCACTGTTATAAATATACATGAAATAAAGTAATGTTTAATGCGTAAACGGTTTCAGCCATTTCCGGTACTGATTTCATATCCCCTATACTACTCTTAAAATATACATGAAATAAGGTGATGTTTAAATCGTAAACGTTTCAGTCATTCCCGGGACTGGCTTCATATCCCCCACCTCACTGTTTAAAATATACTTGAAATAAAGTAATGTTGAAATCATAAACTGTTTCAGCAGCCTTTCGAAATTAATACATAAAATTATTACACGGATAGGGATTAGGCAACCATTGCTTCAAGATGAATTTCTGAGTGTAGTATCAGTCTCAGTATTCCAGTGAATTTTTTGGTCATGATTAACGGAGGAGCAATCCTTTATTACTGATACAATTTTTATTTTTGTTACTGACCAGAGTGCCCCTTTGGAGGAGCTGGTTACTCCCCTTAATTTTTAACCGATCTCATGTTCAACTCTGCCTTTGTGGAAGTAAACAACAAAAAATAATCAAAAGGGAAATTTTTCAGGGCATCTCATAATTAGTCAGAAGAGACATTTCCGGTGCATTTTATAATTATTTAGAAGGGGCATTTTCAGGCCATTTTTTAATTAAATCAGAAATTACGTTTGTAATATTAAAACTTTGTTACATTAAATATAGTACCTATTTACAATGCCTCCCCACGCGACAGATTTAGACACCAGGGTTGTTTTTTAATGTGGAGAAAAAGAAAAAAAATTGTCTTAGACGTAAAGGATTTCTCTTCTTCTAACTGATCAATTCAATTAGTTCAATTATGCATAAAATAAATGAATTGGCTGAGAAATTTGGTAGAGACTGAAAAGATCAATTGTTTTAACTTTGACCCCTTAACATTTATTGCTTTGGGTTCAAATCAAATTTAAAAAAATTATCCATTCCTAAATACACTACATCTAAAATTATCCGATCACCTGAAAAGATACGCGGGAAAACGCAGGTTATTAAACCGCGAAAATTGACCTATGATTCATGGTCGTAATTCGCCTACTTTTATTTTATGCATAATTGAACTAATTGAATGATTTTGCTACGATGAAAGACGTACATTAGCACGGGCTTATCACGCAATCATTACAGTAGAACTAAACTCTCCAGCAATATTTGTGAATCGCCTTATATTTTAGAACTATTATCCAAATACCTCTTTATTGGGGGGGGGTGAAGAGGTGCTAGTCTAGCCACACTGAAAAGCTATGATTAAGTGAAACACCCTGACTATGGATGACTGTAAAGGTCATTGTTTCTCGAGTTGAGCAATGTGGTTTGCGATTTTACCAGCCCCTACTATTAGCCTAATGCTAAGTTCTTTGCAAATAAACGAATAGAGCACTGTCCGTTTGCTGATAATGTTTTTGTTTTCTTTCAATACATTCACTACAAACAAGATATGTTAAGGGATTCAGTTAATTAGCAGACATACGTACAGGGGGCATCCTAAATGTGGAGTTGATGTGATTTTTTTTTAAGACTAGCAGTTCAGCCCCACTTTGCTCGGGCCCTATGTACTGGTCATAACTTTATGTGCACATATATATATATATATATATATATATATATATATATATAATTTCAAGTGTTTATACCCAAAATTGGCGGAGGAGTTTGGTAGAGTCTGCAAAGGTCAACTTTTTTTACTTTGACATCTTGGTAGCCAAATTTTAGCCCAAAAACTGCATGTCTAAATATTCTTTATGTAAAATTTCAAATGTTTAGATCAAAAATTGGTTGAATAGTTTGCTAGAGACCGTAAAGGCCAAATCTCTTGAACTTTGACCCCTTAGCAATCAAATTTCGGCCAAAAACCGATGAAAACACTTGTGTTATGTCTGAATACAATTTATGTAAAATTTCAAATTTTTAGACCAAAAATTGGCTGAGGAATTTTGTAGAGACTGAAAAGATCAATTGTTTTAACTTTGACCCCTTAACATTTATTGTTTTGGGCTCAAATCAAATTAAAAAAAATTATCCATTCCCAAATACCCTACATCTAAAATTTCAAGTGTTTAGACCAAAAATTTGCGGATGAGTTCGGTAGAGATTACAAAGGTACAAATCGTTGAACTTTGACCCCCTGAAAGCAAAATTTCTGGCCGAAAACCGATTACAAAGATTTTTCCAAATCTCAATACTCGTTATGTCAAATTTCAAGTCGTTAGACTGAAAATCGACTAAGTAGTTTGGTAGGTAAATGTACACACACAGACTATTTCTTATATAGATATATAAATAAGATTAAATTGTTTGCATTTTGCTAAAGTTTAGGAAACACAAAGCAGGAAGCAATATCAAAATTCTACAACTCGAGAAATATTATTTACTATATATATATATATATATATATATATATATATATATATATATATATATATATATATATATATATATATATATATATAGGGAAAGATATACGCAAAGACATTTCCGTGTGCTGGGACGCAATCATGCAGAATGTAGAAACCATGAATAAATATAATTCTGCATCTATTAAGAAATCTATTATAAAAATGAATAAATAATTAATTAAGACTCGGTTTTCAAAGGAATATACAAATTAGTAAACATTTATGTAATCGCTCGCATATGCATGACTGGGTATATTAAGAAGTTCTTTATAACAATTTTTAAATAGAAAAAGTAAGTTTTTAATAGTAAAGCCAGAGCGACAAAAAATGAACTATATATATATATATATATATATATATATATATATATATATATATATATATATATATATATATAT
Source organism: Euprymna scolopes (assembly GCF_053919585.1). NCBI lineage: Eukaryota > Metazoa > Mollusca > Cephalopoda > Sepiida > Sepiolidae > Euprymna > Euprymna scolopes. The sequence continues at coordinate 70,861,823 of NC_136512.1, forward strand.
ATAAACTATTCCGAAGAATATATATATATATATATATGAATAAGGAATGAAAAAATATACCAGCGGTGATTGACGTTATGTTTAAAGAAAAAAATAGAAAAAACCGAATGAAATAATTAAGAAATCAACGTTTCGTCCTTGTTTCAGAGGACATCTTCAGGATAATTGAAATAAAAATGTGAGAAAAGAAAAAGTCATAGATCGTGCGAAAAAAGACAGTTTTTAAATCCAACCCATGTCGGGAAAGGATACGCACACATATTCGTCCTTTCCCGACATGGGTTGGATTTAAAAACTGTCTTTTTTCGCACGATCTATGACTTTTTCTTTTCTCACATTTTTATTTCAATTATCCTGAAGATGTCCTCTGAAACAGGGACGAAACGTTGATTTCTTAATAATTTCATTCGGTTTTTTCTATTTTTTCTTTAAACATATATATATATATATATATATATATATATATATATATATATATATAGTAAAAAATATGATACATTTATAACTGAAAATATTGCAGCATTAAGAATTGATTATATAATCTTATGAATTGAATTTAAAGAAAAAAAAATTAATTTTGCAATATTTTAAGTTATAATTTTATATGTACTAGAATATCTCGGTCCTTTCTTTTCTAGTTTTAACAACTAGTTCTTTACTTTTCCATGTTTAGCTTAACCATATTACTTTTCACACTCGCATTTTTCTATTGTAATCCATGATTTTTTCAAGCTTCCAATAAATTTATTGGTTCTTTATTTAAGTTCAGTCTTATTTTCTTTGCCCCCCCCATAAACATAACATACACGTATGTAAAAACAATGTACGGCACTAGTCTGCTTACAATAAAATCCCCCCCAATTATCTCTCTTTCATTCTTTCATTTTCTCTGTTTCACTTGGTACTACTCTTTTCGCGAGAGCGGTGAATTGGTAGCAACAGTAGTCGCTGAAGCGACGTGGTTGTTATGGAAAACAGTCATAAAAAAACTCGTACCTCCTTACGGTTTTTTTTACCATTTAAACACCAGTAAATTTATCATAACTTTTGTTTTACTGAAGGAGAATTGAGTTTTTTTTTTTTCACAATATAGCGGAGAATGTGATCTATAAACTGTAATAATTGTTTGAAATTTGGTCGAGTGAGCAATGAAACTTTAAAGCAGTTCTAAATGACTAAAACTGCCGCTTAAGCATATCATTCAAACACTACTGTGTTTGAATGATATATATATATATATATATATATATATATATACACTAATTTCCATACTATTTGTCAACAGTACCTACTCTGCAGTCACGTTGTTTTATCACTGAATATCAGCAATCGTATGCTAGGTCCGAGCCGGGTGCTGATCTAAAGATGTGATACACCGAAAATTCTGTCTACGGATTTCTAAGTTTTTATTTATCTATATATATAAAAGCGAAAATTAATGTATGTATGTATGTATGTATGTATGTCAACAAAAGGCTTTTTTCAGAGAAGCGGTCGCTCGCTTCACAACTTTTTAAAACTTTTTATATCACATATAAATCGTAATATCTCACAGTTAACAACAAAGCTCGCCTATCTATTTAATTTGCCCGATTTCGGGAAGATAAATATTCAACATTTGTCGCTCGCCGCATGTAGATTAGTCTTTTTCCTATAACATCTTGGGGGGGAGCGTTCACCAGTAAATGAATACTATCCCGCAGTCAAACCTAACCTCATTAACTCATTAAAACGGGCACCTGCCAAATCCAAGTAATTAAATAAATTCAAACGTGTTTCCGTTAGCATCTCGCGGTGGGGCAATGGCTAACGTCGCACATTTTATTTCAATATTAAAATTTAATTTACAACTTTGTCCTCAAGGGTTCGGGTTCGATCCTCATACTTACTTTTTTTAACCCCCACACAGACCTCCAAACACCCGGGCAGCGCCGGGTACCCCTCGCTAGTTTATTTATAAATAGTAGTTGCATAGTTAAGTAATTTTGGGCTCATCGTGATCGGAAAACTTTACGCATACCCTTGAAAAGTTATGAATTAATATACCTCTCCCCCTCCGCAATTTATTCATTAAATATTAGACTAGACTTTCAATGTAATATATTTCGCTAGTAATATGTCGCTATACATTCATGAGTATGTTTCGGTCAGCCAGTTACAAATAACTAGAAAACTCTTCAGGCAATATTGCTTATACAAAGGTGGAGTCCGAAAACTGCGGTTTTGTATAATCAATATCGTTTGAAGAGGTCTCTAGTTATTTGCAACTACCTGACCGAAATATATCCGTAAATGTGTAGCGACATATAATTGCTTATGCAAAATTTGCGGGTCCACCTTATCCATTAAATACAACAGAACCCCATACATTCCGTCAAGTTATTAAGTATAGGTATTATATGGAGAATTCTCGCCCAACTTTAAATTCAATTTGCTCTTTCACAATTAATTGCATGTGATATTATAGGGATTTGGAAGGCAGTTAACCCACAAATAGACGGTAATTTTTTTTTTTACGCAACTCTCAATATTGCCATTGCCGTTTCATCTCGTGCTGTTGTTGATCGAGTTGGGCTTTTGCACAGCGTACCACAAAGATCGTGTCCTTAGGATTGTCTGATCTGTATTAAATCCTTGCGCGTATTTGAGTCTACAGAAGCAGACAGCAAAGAGAAAGAAGTTGCAAAGTATAACAAAGGAAAAGAAGAATTAAAAAGAAAAAAAGAAAATCAGTATCATCATTATCCTAGGCAGCATCAATATAATCGTCGGGAACTTCTCGGTGGCTAAGTACCTTACGAAATGGACTGACAACCTGGGTGTGCCAGGTTCGAACCAGTTCTTTCCAAGCAAACACCTCTACCTAGGGATGTTGGCACCGTTTTACGTGGTTCGCCCCATAAATGCCCGATGTGTTTTTATACAGTGTTCTAACTGGAAAGATATCAGAAAAGACTTACGCCAACGATAGAACCACGTGACTCATACGAAATGAATGATGCTCTACAATAAAAGCAACAACAGTCATCATCATCATCATCATCATCATCATCATCATCATCATGATCGTCAACATTGATTGCGTGTGACGCTAAATAAAACCCTGTCATAGATGTGCGTCAGAAGCAGAGGTCCACCATTGAATCCCGGGTAAAAGTGCATTGTGAATGGTGATGACTATGCAGAAAAACACATTCTGAAGCACAAACAGTCGCTCGTTTTAATGGTACCACTTCCGTCTTCGTAGCTCTTCAACTTTTTGAGTTTACAAAATGAGACACCGTAATTTTGGAACAGTCCTCTTATAATCCTTATATTAACCCTTATCCTCGAGTGGTCTTAACATTTATCCTCGAATGGCCCCTGGGCCTTGAAAAGTGGTGATGCCTATGTAAAAAAAAAAATCAAAGCATGTGTCTGTTTATTTTTACATTTTAAATTCTTTTTTTTAGAATAGTTTGATATAATTAGATTTTTATTTTAAAGTAGCGGGGTACCCAGCGTTGCCTGGGTGTGGAAAAGTGGTATGGTAAGGATATTGAGCAAGGGCGAGGCGCAAAAATCAGCATGGAAAACAAAAAGAAGAAAAATAAAAGAAGGAAAATAAACGAGAAGTGAATGAAAAAAATCACATACACAACCCTGTTTAAATGCTGAAACATTCAGCAAAAAAAAACAAAAAAAAACAAACAATCCGTTAAGTGGGCACGGACGGGAAACCAGGAGCTGACAACGCGGCCGCTTTATCCATTGCTCCACAGCGACGTCATCGAAATAACGCTGTGTTTTTTTTCTATTTAAACCAATTCAAGAAAGAACGCTAGACGTGCATGCGTGCTTGCCGAAGTTGGTTAAAAAAGAAAGATTTCATTGTTTTAAATGATCATATCTATACGAAATAATTGACCGTTTTTCTAATTTTCACATATTATTAGACCGAGACATCACTCTGTCAGATGGTACCAGTATTGACCCTGTTCGATGCTGATGAGAAAAGTTTTTCGGAAGATATACAAACATACATACACGTAAACAGACGTTTGAGATTTATATAATAGAAGTTTACATAAAAATAATCCTAACATTTTATTGCTTAAAAAAAAAAATTAGCAATAAAAAGCATTTTTAATGTTTACTTTGAAATTTTTTTTTTTTAAATTTACGTAAAAATAACCTTTACTTTTAATTATTAAAAACATCTTGTAATAAAAGTATATAGAGGGTGGAACGATAAAATTGCTGCTCTAGAAAAGAAGAACTGATTCCATTTCCCTTTGATTAAAACCAGCTCTCTGTTTTTGTTGCAGACTATTTACTAGTTGGCCAGTTGTGTACAAACCCAGGAACGATAGGAGCCTTCTATCATGTCTGAAAATGACATAATGTTTAACGAGCGAGATCGGAGATGCGCCGCTGTACAACTCATGGTCTCTACCCACCCAAGTTACGGCGATAGAACTATTGCACACACCATCAAAATACATCGTTGGATTGCCATGAATAACAGGCACGTGCCCAGGGTGATGAATACAAGGTGTCCAGCCACAAGGATGTGGTTTCAAGTGAGGGCCTCATCATGCCACCTCACATCTTCGAAGCTGGCTTAAAAATCAACACCAAAGTGTATTGGATATGCTGAAGAGTGTTGCGATCCCCTCGCGCAATCAGGTGGCCGCTGGAAGATCCTGAGTGTCGCAGCAGGACGACCTGAACCCACTGGACTGTTTCGTTTGATCATACGTCGAGAACATCACCAACATGACCTCCCAAAATAAAAGGCAAGTCTAATCGCCACTATACGGTGAGTATTCGCCGAGCTTTCGCTGAGACTTGTGGAAAAGACACACCCCCAATTCCGGACCCGTATCGAGGCAGTTTAAGGTTTAAGGCGGCTACATTGAATAGATGTCAGCTCTACTGCATAATCAAGTTACTTGAATTGATGTTTTATATAAAAATTTAAAACAAAACCGTGTTCTTTGTTTTAGGGCGACACTGCTAATGTTCTACGCTGTATTTTAGTATTTACATGGAAATATGTTTTTTTTTTTTTTTTTCATAAAAAATATTTTGGAAAATGTTTAAAGTAAAAAAAAAATGATTTTATTACAAGACATTCAAAAATCACTATTAAAAGTAAAAAACTATTTCTGTGTAAACTTTTAAAATATGCTAGCAGGAGCGCTCGCCGTTGCCCGGTCGTAAAATACACTTAAATATGATATTTTAATTTACGCATGATTCCTATTTATTATCATAGAGTCAGTTATTTCATAAAATATTATACGCAATATATAGTCATGATTTAAAAAATAAAAATAAAATATAATTTGAGTGCCATCAGCTAGAATCGAAACCGAAACGAGAACATAGCAAAACATAGTTACATGGCTAAAACTACGTCTACAAGTTAAGCAAAGACTGAAGGTTATTTGTACTCAATATGGTTGGGCTGTGGAAAGGGATGTGAATTTTATTGAATACAAGCCGGTTTCCATGAAAACATTGTTTTGGATAGACAATATGCAAGCAAGGGCGGTTGGATGCGTCACAGAGTTTTATAATTATACTACTAGTAGACTTAGATATAATAGTTTGATTAATTCAGATTTCTTATTAATTATTATACTAGCGGTTCCGCCCGGCTTTGGTCGGGCCCTATGTACTGTTCATAACTTTATGTGTATGTGTATATATTAAAAAAAATGTGAATATGTGCGATAATGCCTTTATATATAATAGGCTTTCTTAACTACCAGAGAAAAAGGTTGGTAGAGACCGTAGACGTCAATTTTTTAAACTTTGACCCCAATTTTGACCCCCTTAACACTTATTGTTTTGGGCTCAAATTAAATTAAAATGTTTGACCCATGTCCAAGTAACATACATCTAAGATTTCAAGTGTTTAGACCCCAAATTGGCGGAGGAGTTTGGTAGAGTCTGTAAACTTTGACCTTTTCCGGACAGATTTTCGCCCAAGAACGGATTAAAAAGTTTGCTTCATGTCTGAATACCCATTATGTAAAATTTCAAAGGTTTAGACCCATAATTGGTTTAATAGTTTGCTAGAGACCACAAAGGTAAAATCTTTTGAACTTTGACCCCTTGGAAGCTCAAATTTTCAGGAAAAAAACGATTACAAAGCCTGCCCTATGTCTGAATACACTTTATGTAAAATTTCAAATGTTTAGACTAAAAATTGGCTGAGTAATTTAGTAGAGACCGCAGAGGTCACTTTTTTTAAACTCTGACCTCAATTATAACCGCTTAAAATTTATTGTTTTGGCTCAAAATGAATTATAAAGTTAGATCCATGTCTAAGTAACCTATATCTAAAATCTCAAGTGTTTAGATCCAGAATTAGCGGAGGAGTTTTGTAGAGTTCTCAAAGGTCAAATCGTTGAACTTTGACCCCTTAACAGCTGAATTTCAGGCCGAAAACGGATTAAAAGATTTTCCCGAATCTCAATACCTCTTATGTCAAATCTCGAGTCTGTAGACCGAAAATTGACAGAGTTATTTGAAAGGAAATGTACACAAACAGACGCACACAGATATGTTCACTTTTATAGATATATAGACTATATTGGACACCATTTGTAGTAATGACTTAAGGCTTCAGCCCTTGTCCCATCAACGTAATGTTGCATTCCTCTACCTGTTCTACCAGTACTTTAATGGTGAATGCTCTGACAAATTACAAGCACCTGTGCTCGACGTAAATACCCCCGACCAACCCGACAAGAAACTAAATTCTACTCCTACATAATAAAGATCCTTGTGTGTAAGAAAGCCTTCTACTCCAATAGTTTTTTTCCCAGAACTGCTAGGCTTTTGAACTTCCTTCCGGGATTCTGCTTTCCCAACTGTACTGACATGCAGAAGTTCAAGTGTAATGTGACCAAACATCTTTCTACTCATTTCCTTTCATAATACCCCTGCAAATTATGTCCCCGATAGTAGCCCCCTGCTTCAAAGTGGCACTGTGCCTTGTTTGGGGTGAAAATTGAATAAAACATTTTTTTTAAATGTCTCGTGCGCCACCACCGAGAATCGAAACCAAAACCTTTAGTTTACGATTTACTTTTTCCTTTGACGTTAATATGTAAGCTATGAAGACATGTTTACGTCAAGGCTAAAAATTTCAACATGAAATTATAGCTATTATGTTATGCATGCATATCCGTAATGCCGTCGTCCGACCTTTACCAGTCAAATTCCATTTCTTTTATTTTTCATAATTTTGGACCGATTTTCTCCGGCTAAAACCCAAATATAAAGTTTAGTATGGATTCGAATACGCTATATATTAAGTTTCATATCTGTAGACCAAAAACTGATAGGGGAGTTTGATAGGCAAAATTTTTTAAACAAATATATATTCGCATGCATAAATATATGAAGAGGTTTGTGTTTACTATAAATTTTACGCAAATATTCCGCAAGTATAAATCATGTAGACTATCTGCATGACTATAATTACACGTCATCGTGAACTAAAGATGATCATTCCATAAGAAAACCGACAAATAAAAGCCAAGTACGTCCAAGGATGGAATACTGTTGCCATATCTGGGCAGGAGCTGCTAAAAACAGCCTATCCTGCCTTGACAGAGTACAAAATAGACTTCGTGGCTTAGTGGGGTATGCCCTTTTCTCTACCCTGCAACCTCTCTCCCACAGAAGAGGCGTTGCGAGCCTATCCTTGTTTTATCGTTATTTCCATGACAGGTGCTCGTCTGAACTCAAATCTCTGGTCCCCGCCCTCGCTAATCTTTCACGAAAAACACCCGTCTAGCTGAATCCACTGTGAAAAATTTCCCCCACTTTTTATCTGTTCCTAAATCAAAACGCGGATTCCATGAACAAAGCTTCTTTCTTAGAACTCTGTTTCGTCTGCCTGCTTCCCACCGGACTACAACTTGGATGTCTTCAAGTCCAATGTTAACAAATTCCTAATGAACCGCCCCCTTAAGTAAACACTTCATCAAATCTCCATACTAACGTAATGTACTTGCAATAACCCTTATCCCTGAGTGGCTTCCGGCTCTTGATAAGTGGTGATCACTGTGTAAAAAAAAAGAAAAAAGAAATCTAATAGGGAATTAATTAAAATGAATATTTAAAAGAATATGCAAATCAGCTTGATCTTTTGTAGATGAATGTAATTCCGAGACTCATGTAACAAAGTTGTATTTTCTTTTTAAATTAATGGATTCTATTCCGCTTGCCTGCTTTCCAGCTGACTACAGTTTAATTGTCTTCAAGTCCAACGTAAACTAATTCGCACTAATTTTTACTACGCTTAAATCACAATGACTAATGTATACCTATTAACCCTTATCCTCGAGTGGCCTCTGAGCCTTGATAAGTGGTGAACCCCATTAAAAAAACAGAAAAACACGGTTTTTGATATGAATATCAATACAGACACACACACACACACACACACACACACACACACACACACACACACAAACACACACACACACACAGACAAAAGTAAATTTATATGGGTATAGACGGTTTTTTAAAGTAAAACCTAGATTTGTTTATTCTGGGTTGTAATTCAAAGATATCGCTTGAGTGTAGAAGGGATAGTGAGATCTATTAAAGATTGCAATAGAGGCATTTTGTTTGGGTCATCCTAGATAGTTGATTGAATTGTAATGTGGTATTTTTTTAACACCCGAAAGTCCCGCAAAGAAACAAGGGGAAAATAATTCGACACGAGTTTTTTTATGTTTTTTTTTTTTTTTCAGTTAACAGAATAGGTATTTATTACCGGCTGTTTCTATAACAAGCCGCCTTACACGTATTTTCCAACCTAGCGACAACATGGTCGTCCGAAAATCATCTTTTAAGTTCGCGAGATAAACGAGTTGTGCATAAAGTTTTCAGTCCTGCTGCTACTTGGTTAAAAAAAAAAATAACTCTGCCGTTTCGACACGTGCTTATATCTTCCTCCATTTTCCAGCTTCATCCTCCGCTGTGATGCCACGTGGCGCCATTAATTGATCATTTGCATACGTCAAAATTCCAGTGCATCAACATATGTGTCAATGGATTGGTTACAAATAGCCCTGCTGCATTTTATTATATTTTTTTTTGTAGTTTACTTCGAAAACATGGCAACTTAACGTGCCAAACGAGTTATCTTCACCCACATTCATGGGGTCCTCAATCACGAGCTCATCAACACTGTTATACGACACACGCGCACACACGAACTGCACGGCCTTGAGGGGACGTTGGTTGGGGCCGGCTGCTTTTGCATCGACTTAATAAATTCTGAAACGAATTCAATAAATGCTAGAATTCTATTACCGTTTCATGTCTATAATTATATCCTATGTAGATGTTCGGCAACAAATTCTAGTCTATTCTTGCTCGGCTTTACCAGATTTACAGGGAGGGTTTTTGTGTGTTTTCGTTATTGAATAGCCTCGACATAAAATGAAGGAAGCGGACAGGACATGCAATTCGTAAATAATCAAATGAAATTTCGATTTTTTTTTTTGCTGATTTCTTTCTTTCGGTTGTATACTTATCTTTCTACTTTTATTTTTATTAATATTTTTCCTGTTTTTCTGTCTTTATATAATATTTTTTCCTTTCTTATCTCCTTTTCTCTCTCTCTCTCTCTCTCTCTCTCTCTCTCTCTCTCTCTCACACACACACATACACACACACACATACACACACTATCTATCTCTCTCTCACACACACATACACACTCTCTCTCTCTCTCTTTCTCTCTCTCTCTCTCTCTATATATATATATATATATACGAGGGGCGTGCAATAAGTAATGCCCCTGACCCACTTCCAGTTGTCTGATCTAGCTGAAAATTTGCATGTGCCATGATTTATATCGCTACGGGTTATGTGGCAAATTACAGCTCTGAACTAATTCTGGTTTCTGTTTTACAGGTGTTTCAACTGAGTCAGGTGTGAAATGGAGCCTGTTGAATATCGAGCAGTGATCCGTTTTTTGTATTTGAAAGGACGCACACCACAGGAGACTTTTGATGAAATGAAAGAAACTTATGGTGATAATGCTCCATCATATGACCTTGTAAAAGGCTGGCATCGTGAATTCAAACATGGCCGCAAGTCTGCAGAAACAGCTTCCAGACCTGGTCGCCCCCCCTTCTTCCATTGATGAGGCATCTGTCCGTCAAGTTGAGGCTGCCATTTTGGAAGATCGGCACATTACTATTCGCAAAATAGCCCAAGATGTCAAGATTAGTACACGGTTCTACGGAAACTATCATTCATGACCATTTGCATATGCATAAGGTGTCTGCCAGATGAATTCCTATGTTGTTAACACCATTTCAGAAGCGAGAACGCTTCGAGTGCTGGAGGATGAATTTAAACCTCCAAAGAAGGCAAGGGGGCAGCCCTCCGCTGGCAAGGTCATGCTCACAGTCTTCTGGGATCAGGGCGGAGTAGTGATGACAGATTTCCTGACAAAGGGTACCACAATTAAAGGAGGCTATTATGCTTCACTTTTGAGGAAATTAAGGGAAGCTATCAAAATCAAGACGCGAGCCAAGATCAGCAAAGGCACCCTCCTCCTGCAGGACAACGCTCCGGTCCATAGCTCGGATGTCGCCAGATCAGAAGCACGGGCGTGTGGTTATGAAATCCTTCCCCATCCTCCCTACTCTCCTGACCTTGCCTCCTCTGACTTTCACCTCTTCTCAGCCATGCAATTGTTTTTGAATGGAAAGCGTTTCCCAGATCATGCAGCTTTGATTTCTGAAGTCACGCCGTGGTTGAAGGACCAACCTGGGGTATTCTACAAAAACGTTCTGCATATCTACATCAAACGATGGGAGAAATGAATAACTCTGGGTGGTTCCTATGTAGAGAAAGACTAATAACTGTGCCAAGTTTCGTTGCTCTACTACTATGAGAAGTGGTTTAGTGGCATTACTTATTGCACGCCCCTCGTATATAGATATATATATATATACATATATATATGTATATGTATATGTGTGTATATACATGCACACATACACACAAATATATATATATATATGTATGTATATGTATATGTGTGTATACATGCACACATACACACAAATATATACATGTATGTATTTATATGTATATGTGTGTGTATACATACACACATACACACAAATATATATATGTATGTATATGTATATGTGTGCGCATACATACACACATACACACAAATATATGCTTTTTTTACAATTTACAATTTACTCATTATTTATATATATATATTAAGTTATGGAAAGACATATGGTAATTAATCTACAGAGAATAATCTGTGGTTGATTCTCGTGAGAATTCGTCAGGCTAAAGCCTGACGAATTCTCACGAGAATGAAAGGCGGAATATTCTGTGTAGCTTAATTGCCATATATATTTTCATAACTTGCAACCTAGCTCTACCTATGTATTGAGCACTGTTGTATTAAATACTGAAATTTTGCGCATAAAATTATATCTTCATATATTAATTAATGTGGTAAAACGAAGTAATCATATATATATATATATATATATATATATATATATATATATATATATATATATATATATATATTCGACAATAGCTTTTTTCAGTTAAAACAACAGGTATTTATTACAGGCTGTTTATACAACAAGCCGCCTTACACGTATTTTCCAACACAGCGACAATATCGTCGTCCGAAAATCTTTTTTTTTTAAGTTCAGAAGATAAACGAGTTGTGCATCTTGCTTAAAGTTTCAGTCCTGCTGCCACTTATTTAAAAAAAAAATAATAACTCTGCCGTTTCGACACGTGCTTTTACATTCTCTCGCGCCGACACGTGTTTTTATCTCTCCTTTGTTCCAACTTCCTCCTCCGCTGTGACGTCACCTCCCGTCACGAATTTATCATTTGCATACGTCGAGATGTTACTGCAGCCACATACATATCAGTGGATTGGTTACAGAAAGCCCTGCTTCAATTTTTTTTTTTTTTTTTTTGTAGTTAACTTTGAAAACATGGCAACTTAACGTGCCGAACGAGTCGTCTTCACACACATTCATGGGGTCTTCAATCACTAACACTGCTACACGGCACAAACGCACACACAAGCATATACATATATATATATATATATATATATATATATATATATATATATATATATATATATATATATATTGAATTTTTAATTCGAATTACATTAAACGTCTTTTTTTCTATTTAAAAATACATTAAACTTACATTAAACGTTTACTTTTTCCATTTAAAAATTATTAAAAGTAACTTCGTAATATACTCAACCATGGGTATGTGAGCTATTAAATGATAGTTAACTAATCTTAACATTGTTTAAATACTGAAGTTAATTTTTACTGTTTCTTATGGGATGATTAGTTTAATTTATACTAGTTATACTTAGTTCTATTTACGTATAGTTTCTACATTCTGCAGTATTGTATAGCATTTACGATTAAAACGTTCAAGCAGATACAAATGTATTTATAATAGGTGATGGATACAAAATTCAAGTACGGGTTTATAAGGGTTTTGCTCTTTTTTTTACAAGCGAGTCATCAAGACTGCACGCCTGTGGAACTCTGTTCCGTCTGCCTGCTTCCCACCGGACTACAACTTGGATGTGTTCAAGTCCAATGTTAACAAATTCCTAATGAACCGTCCCCTTAAGTAAACACTTCATCAAATCTCCACACTAACGTAATGTACTTGCAATAACCCTTATCCCTGAGTGGCTTCCGGGCCTTGGTAAGTGGTGATCACTGTGTAAAAAAAAAAAAAAAAAAAAGACCCGAAGGCTACTTGAGGATGAGAGTTAATAAGTATCAGAATGGCAATGAGGAAACACCATAATGGTTGGCACAGAAGGAAAGTAGGTTCAAATTAATTATTTATGACGACAGCTCAACAAAAACTTGTTTACGTTGGACACAAAAACGACCATGTTGTAGTCAGCTGCGGGAAGGTAGTTCTAAGAAAGAATACTTGTTCCTGGAATTTGTGTTTAGTTTCTGGTACAGATACAGAGTAGGGTAAATTGTTGACAGCGTTTCTAGCTAGACAGTGTTGGTTGTGAGTGCTTTGCAGGAAAGGGAACATTGATTGAAGCTCAGTCGAACACTTATCATGAAAATAACAATAAAGCAGAAATAGACTCGCAACGCCTTGAAAGGAGAAGAAACGGACATCGTCTACTAAGTTTCGAAGCCGATTTAAAACACTGTCAAGATAGAATGTATATAGTACTATTAGCATGTCCTGCCCAGATGCGGCAAAGGAACCGCATATGAGAGTGTACTTGGCTTTTTTTTTAAATTCAAATAGCAAATTTCTGGAGCGGTAGAATGATTCAGGTATTTTTTCAGCGACATTGAAAACAAATTTGATGTAAGTCTTCTATTTAAGATTCGGAGTGAATATCATTCACAATATTTTGTCAGAGATGGTGCGTCCTCAAGACAAGGACCATTCATTTGAATAATGTCGGTTTTCAATGTCTGCTTCTTTAAAATGTTATGCCTATCAACATTTTCTCGTTTTATTTTCGTTATATCGAAAATCGTTGGTTCATGACATTAAATCGATGGTGTTATGAGAATCGGCGACCGTGTTTTAAATACCTAAAGAAGAAATAAACTATTTTTCCCCCTATTTTAATTGAATTTTTATTGATTTTTTTTTTCATTTTTATTTCGTAATATTTTTTTCTTTCATTTCTGTCAGATGTTTGTTCATAATTTTATGTCTCTCACTTTCTGTCCATATATTTGTTTTATTTTTTTTTATCGGTTTACATATTTTTAGAATTCATTTTTTTTCTTTTTTAGTATACTTTTTTTCTATAATTTTTACGAGACCCGGGCTTGTAACAAAATGGACGACTACAATAGAGTTTTATGATAGAACAGAAACTGACTGAAAGTTAATCGACATACGAACGCATAATACTCAATAAAATTAATTCAACTAAAATACACTAAAAAGTTTATGCAACAGATTAAAACCCTACGGGAACGAAAAATCAATATGTTAAATAGATTAGCTAGGCAAAACTGCATGCTTAAAAAAATGAATGCTAGAAAGATAAATTTAAGATATGAATGTAACAAATTGGGGTCCTACAGTAATGGAGAATCGAGTATGTTAGCAAGATTAACTATGCAGTTTGCATAGTTAAACAAAAAGAATGTTAGAAATAAAATAACAGATGAACGTAACAAATTCGGACCCTACAGTAACAAAAGAATCAAGCATGTTACCTCGATTAACTATGCATAGCTAAACAAATGAAAAGTTGGAAACAAAATAAAGGATGAATGTTGCAGATTTTGGCCCTGGCTAATGAAGAATCGCGTATATTAGCTAAATTAACTAAACAAAAATAAATGTGTAACCAAAATAAAAGATGAATGTAAGTGATTGTGTCTTACGGTAACGAACAGTCGTGTATGTTAGCTAGATTAAATATGCAGTTTGCTGACCTAAACAATAGGAATCTTAAAAAGCCAGTTTTGGAAACGAAAAAGTAAATATTTGTCAAGAGAAATTCAGAACAATAAACAATAATATTGCTCTTGTTAATAAGCGTCAAAGATGACACAATTGGAGTGTCGCAAGAGTAATATTGGTAAACGACAGATAAGGGTGGAGGTCAGAGTTGGAGAACAAACGTAAGAGACTTTAGATATAGTAATGAAAATCGAAGAGTTAGATTTAGAGAGGCAATCGGGAAGTTGAACGCGGTAGATATTTGGTCTCTAGATAATCCAAGATTTGGTTCTGGGAACTGAAATCAGACAGATCAGATGTAGTCCTAGGGGTAAAACCGAACCTGATATGCTTTTGAGAATAAAGAAACTTAGAACTAAAATCAGGAAGTTATCTTGTGCTAATTTGCATGATTTTATATTTCGTAGACATTTATTCCAGCGTCTTCAAGTTGAGTGCCAGCCACCAGTGAACAAAGGAAACATTGTAGCATAAAGTATTTCCCTTTGTCTGCACGTCACACGCGCTTGAAATTATTACTCTTAGCGATCGCGTGTTCGGGCTGGACACAATAGCTCGTTGATTAAAGAACTGCCCGGTGAAATGTTTATTTATTACTGTATATGTTTACATGAACTGACACCTATGCATTGCTAACTAGTTCGCACACTTCATGCACAACCAAGTCGACTGCTCTGCTTTTACTCATACAGTTCCAAACAAGGCATAGTGCTGCTTTGACGTAAGGGGCTTCTTGTTGAAACCATAATCACAGGGACACTATGTAGTAGTGTTGGGACGATTACTCGGAATCGGGAATCGGAGATCGAGAAAATCAGAACTTTCTAAGATATAAAAATCGGCGTAGGAATCAGAAAAAAAAATGTGCCTATTTCCAATGCCAAAAACGATTCTTGTAATTGTTTATTATTGTCTTTGTTTTTGTTTAAAATTTTATTTTCCGTTACTGCCACTAAAGATAAAATGGTAAATGTGTATTGGTTTCCAGCTACAAACCAAAATTAACATCTATAGATCACCTACACAAGTGCATTTTTACGTTCGCGAAAATATATCACATGCGTTTTAAGAATAATCTAAAAAAACACACAATTCCACAGCTAAGTATTTAGTAATTTTCAAAGAATCGAAATCGGTAACTGTTTCGGAATTTGGAATTAAAACCAAAATCGTTTATCGCATCGGAATCTGGAGAAATTTGGAAATCGTTCCATCACTACTGTGTCGGAAGTTGAGCAGCGAAAGGTCTGCATAGAAAGTAATGAAAATGTTCTTTCAAACTTAAGCCTCACAGACCAATCAAAATGCTATTTTAAACTGAACACGGTAAACCAATGAAATAATAGAGTACACAGAAAACCAATAAAATAATAGAGTACAAAGGTAAACCAATGAAATAATAGAGTACAAAGGTAAACCAATGAAATAATAGAGTACAAAGGTAAACCAATGAAATAATAGAGTACAAAGGTAAACCAATAAAATAATAGAGTACAAAGGTAAACCAATGAAATAATAGAGTACAAAGGTAAACCAATAAAATAATAGAGTACAAAGGTAAACCAATGAAATAATAGAGTACATGATAAACCAATGAAATAATAGAGTACATGATAAACCAATGAAATAATAGATAACTCGGTAAACCAATAAAAAAATAAAGACACGGTAAACCAAAGACATAATAGAGTACACGGTAAACCAAGGAAATAATAGAGTACACGGTAAACCAATACCATAATAGTGTACCCGGTAAACAAATAAAATAATAGTTTAAACGGTAAACCAATGAAATAATAGAGTACATGGTAAACCTAAGAAACAACAGCGTACACTTTAAATCAATGAAATAATACAGTATAGGTTAACCGATTAAATAATAGAGTACACGTTAAACCAAGAAAATAATAGAATATAGGTAAACCAATAAAATTATAGAGTACACGGTAAACAAATAAAATAATAGTGTAAACAGTAAAATATAAAATTAAATAATAGAGTACACGGTAAACCAATTAAATAATAGTGCACACCGTAAACCAATGAAATAATAGAGTACACGGTAAACCAATGAAATAATAGAGTACACAGAAAACCAATAAAATAATAGTGTACACCGTAAACCAATGAAATAATAGAGTACATGGTAAACCAATGAAATAATAGATAACTCGGTAAACCCATAAAAAAATAAAGACCCGGTAAACCAAAGACATAATAGAGTACACGGTAAACCAAGGAAATAATAGAGTACACGGTAAACCAATACCATAATAGTGTACACGGTAAACAAATAAAATAATAGTGTACACGGTAAACCAATGAAATAATAGAATCCACGGTAAACCTAAGAAATAACAGCTTACACTTTAAATCAATGAAATAATACAGTATAGGTTAACCGATTAAATAATAGAGTACACGTTAAACCAATGAAATAATAGTGCACACGGTAAACCAATAAAATAATAGTGTACACGGTAAACCAATGAAATAATACACTACACGGTAAACCAATGAAATAATAGTGTACACGTTAAACCAATGAAATAATAGTGTATTATTACACTACATATACCATTAAAACACTTGTAAAACAGCAGAGCGATGCAATATTCCGTCGATGTAAAAGGGGCTGAAGCTTGGCTGACAGTTCGAGACATATTATGTTGGCGACTCTCCTCTGAAACCTGTCCAGGAGTGAGAGACTAGTAACGGATGCATCAGCCCAAATGTGCAAACAATACTACATACATGGGAGAATGGTGGCCTTGTAGAGGTGCAGGATACTGTCATAGTTACCATGCTGAAATTATAACGGTATTATTTAGAAAACCCATTCTTCACATGCAGAAGGGGGATGTTTTGTAATTATTCTGTACTTTCACCTAACAAGTTAAAAAATGGTGTAAACTTGAATTTAATTTAATACTGTTTGTGGAAGATTTGATTCTTTCAACCCCACAAAAATAAGAGGAAGATTTGAACAACAAACGGAAGAAGCCGGGTTATTTTTTACTTCTTGGTCTTTATGATGATAAGGAGTACCCTAAAAATTGACCAATAGAAGATGTGCTTAAGATACTTAAAAAAAATGCGTGCAGTATACTGAGAAAGAAAAAAAAAAGAATAGTAAATTGTAAAAAAAAATGTGTACGTCATGTATAAGCGAGAAACACAATACACCAATACTAAGTCATTAAAGATCTCATTGAATACAGCCTGTGGTGTTCCCTGGAAGCTGAGTGATAACAAGTCTCCCCAGACTTTTCAATACTCTCCACCTCTTTCGATAACATTTGTAGATAAATTTGCATTATCGCAACAGCTGCTTGCCATTGATTTCTCGTTGGCAATGGCCATTTGGCTTTACTGGAATTTGAGGGACAACAAGCCTCGCCAAGGTCCCAGTTCTGGTGATAATAAGCGCCCTAAAAATTGACCAGTAGAAGATGTGCTAGAGCTACTTTTAGAGAAAAAAAATACGTGCAGTATACCAGGAAAGAAAAAAAAAGAATAATAGTAAATTTTAAAAAAATGTGTACGTTACGTATAGGCGAGAAACACATTAACACACAAACACGTGGCCACCCACTTGCATTTCTGAAACAAAAAAATAAAAAAAAAAAAAAAGCAAAATATAAATCTAAAATATTCAGAAAATTTCTATTTCTCCCACCGGTGTTTTGAACGATGACAACCAGGGTTGATGACGTCAGCCACTTAATGTCATAAACCAACGATGTTCGACGAAATGAAATCGGAAAAATGGAAAAATATAAAAACGATTCCCACGACATTTTTCATGTACATCAAAAAATGGCAGCTAAAAAAAAAAATCTTTCAAATTTAACGTTATATCTTTTTTGCGTTGTATATTCAACCCATTCAACACCTCCCTATCCAGTAGAGCTGGATGTGGCATCCGGTTGGTTTAATGGTGAGAATATCAGGCCTAACGAAACGAAACACCCAAGATCAAAACAAAACAAAAAATGTAGGAGTATAGATAGATCTTCATAAACCGGACAAGAACATATGGTACACTATAATTCCTGTTTAGATGTCAAAAAAGTGTGTATATATATATATATATATATATATATATATATATATATTATATTATATTATATATATATATATATATACATATATACATATATATATATATATATATATACATATATACATATATATATATATATATATATATATATATATATATATATATATCCTAGTAGGGAGACCCGACTTGCCCGGGATTTAATGATGATCAACGAATATTTCCCATTCCTATATTTTCATTGTCCTCGAAATCTCTGAAATCGCCCGAGAGGAAGCTTCACATGCCTCTATGCAGTAACTTAATCCAAAATATATGTTATTCTACATTGCACTTTAGAAGACCTACTGTTTCTTTTATAAAATTATTTTATATAAACTTCTTTCTAGTTAACGAAAAAAAACATTTAAGTAATTTATGTGCAGAGTTTGAACCTGCAGACCACGTCATGCAAAAAAAAAAAAAAAACCCAACAAAACACAAATTTTCAAGTCTTAAAAATTTCTTTGCAGTTAATGAAAAAAAAAAGAAATTTACGTGCAGAGTTTGAACCTACAGATCACGTCATGCAAAAAATAAAGAAAAAAAAACACGCTATCAACTTACCCACAGTACAATTTTTACGGACCGTTTTTCTATCACTGTTGCTAAGCGACGACATGGAAAAAAGTGGCTTTACCGATGGTAGATAAATTAAAATAACGGTTTCGATTAGCGATTATCGATTAGCGATAATTATCGGGGTATTCTGAGAAAAACTTAACTAAGATCACTCCCAGACTTTTACACTATATATATATAAACCGACGGTACCAATGTTTTTCTGAACTTCTGTACTACAAAATAAACTTTGTTGGAATTCTTTCCCCCCAAAGCAGTAAACATATATATATATATATATATATATATATATATATATATATATATATATATATATATATATATATAAAGTAATGTGATTTATAATTTAAAATTTAAAAATCAAATTTTAATTAAATTAAAAATCCGTTTCATAAGAAGGAACAACAACAAAATCAATTATCTGTACGATCGTTTCGGAAAACAATGCTTTTTATTGTGGTATACATCAAGTTATGTAGACTAATTATATATAGTTTTTTGGTAAGCAAGGTCTCCTCATCAGCAAATTTTGGAGGGTTTTTATTGAATTTAAAAGACCATAAATAAACCTAGCATTAAAAGTAAGGCAGATGAATCTGAAAAATTGAAATAAAAGGTCTGGATTTAAAATTTATAAGAAAATTAATATGGGTTAGAGATAGAAATAAGTAGAGAAAAATATATATTTTTGAATTTACATAATAAATTTGCTTTAAAAATATATAGAGATATTTACCTCTTAATTAAAAGAAAAATTAAAAGGTAAATATCTCTCTCTCTATATATATATATAATCTAATAATTAGCTAATCAACTTCCTAGTTTCCACCACGCTCATCCTAATCAGCCAATGGGCGGGCACTTTCAGGGCAAAGATACAAATGACCTCAGGTTAACCTCTTCCTTTGGGTGTGTTTTTCATGGAAAGAATAGCTATTTAAGTAAGCTGACGTATTTTCAACCTACGTATAGTAAAGATATTTAAAAAACCGACGACGACGACGTTAGATATGTGATCTTTTTCTATAATTCGTATATTTTTTAGTTTATATAAATATATACATAATTATTTATGTATATGTACGTTTATTTTATTTTATTTTATTTATTTATTTTCTATTATTGTCAATTTTGAAATTATTTTGTATCGTTATCCTAGAGTAAAGCTTATCCTGTGCACACAGTTGTTCGCTATTTGTCTCCTACAGTTTAATAGATGTTGGGGTTCTTTAAAGTATAGGATAGCAAAGTTTTCATGCAGGCATAATCTACATTGATCGTTTAGGCCCCTACATGTGTTACATGATAAGGGCTGCTCCCTTTTCATGTAAGTAAAAAATAGGGAATTAGTTAAATGTAAATATGAAATAGGATAACTTGCGAAGCTAGACTTGGAATTGAGAATTCCAATCATAAATTAAAATAAACACAGAATGTTATTATAAATGAAATGTCCAGTAAATTGTTGATTCTGTTAAAATATTTAATAAATACAAATTTGGCTTGAAACTATTAACAGTCTTAGAAAGAATGCATAATAAAAATATGGGTTACAGAAGTAGAAAAGTATGTTAAATTCCTTTGTAAAACAACAAAGAGAATGGGAAATTTCCTGGTCGTCAGAAAGCGTTTCAAAACGTGCAAATCGCGCATGTTTGAAACACGTGAGTTGTGGTCACGTTGACCAGACATACATGTGATTTCTAAATATAGGAAAGAGTTCGAAGTTAGTTAGGGGAATCAGATCATTCAGATCAGAGAAGCAGAGGAGATCAGACCGATTCTCTGTTAGAGTCAAGGCTCCCTCTGGAAGCGAGAGGGTTTAGAGATAACCATGTAACAACTTTGAATCCTTGAAATAAAAAATCATGTCCGACCGGTCGAAGAAGAGATAAACGTATCATCATGGGGTTTTGTATCTGCGTCTTCGTGTTGTTATTCAACAGAAAAAGTATTGTCCATTTATATTATAACAACTTGTGAAAATCATCATCACCAAAACAAAGGTAAAGTGAAATTGTATTAATATGAACTTTGTGTTTATAAAAATGTATAACTGTCAAAACGTAAATGTCAAACGCACTCTCGGTCTATCTATCAAAATATTCATAAATCGCTTCTCATTGAATTACAGTATTGGTTCTCTTGTAGTAACATGTACACTGTCCATTTATATAGATACAGAACTGTCTCTCTCTTTATATATACCCTGTTTATGTCTCCAATATGCTGTCTCCACAAATATGAACATCTTAAGACATATGAACACTCAACACATGGACACTCCTAAGACTGTCTCTATCACTTTAAGACTCTTACAATATGAACAACAATAAATATATAAGGCTTCATCTAAATAAGAACAACGAAACATACTCAGCATATTTGGTACCCTTCAAAAATAACAGCAGCATGCAACACATAGACTTTCTTGTCTAAATATTTTCCATTCAGCTATTTATATTTTGGAATTTATAAACTGATTTTTGCTAGACGAGTGTAGTTTTATTACATATTGGCGAGCGGGACTATAGATTGGAGCTCAGTCGAACACTTGCCACGTCGCTTCTGTGGGAAAGAGGTTGAAGCGTTGGGATAATTCAGTAATCGATAAATAAGGTTTTGTATTTAAACTCATTGTAAAGCGTGCTTTTATTTTGTTTGTTTTTTACACAGAAATTACCACTTCTCAAGGCCCGAAGGCCACTCGAGATAAGGGTTAATTGGTGTAAGGTAGTCATCAGGACAACAATGTAGTAATAGTAATGGGAATTTGGTATAATATGATTATTTAAAAGGACGGATCAGCAAGAATTTGTTTACCTTGGACTTGAAGAAAACCATATAGTCAGCTGGAATGTAGGCTAGCGGGTAATTCTAGGAAGGGAGGTTAGATTTAGGAACATATAGAGAGTAGGTGAAATTGTTGATAGTTGTTGTAACTAAACGAGTGCTTTTATGAAATGTTGACAGGGATAGATTAGAGCTCAGACGAGCAGTTTCCATGAAAATAACACTAGAGTAGAAACAGGCTGTGGGAAAGAGGTAACAGAGACGAGAAAATGGAATCACCCAACAGGTTTCGAAACCAGTTTTGAACTCTGTCAAGATGTGGCAACAATACTCCACCCTACTGCGTGCTTGGCTTTTATAAAAGTAGAAGAATCCATCGGAAGTGATATATCCACCGGAACGCTACAAGGATCCATTTTTCCGAGGACCTTGGCAACGGATGTGATGGATGTGCGCCATTTCAGATCAAGGGTCAAGTCAGACCTAGAAGTTTGTCAAAGCATGATGCTTCCCTAAGTCGAGAGCCGTTCATTTCAATTGCGGGCAAATGGGGGGGGTCAGAACGTTAATGGTGGAAAGAGAAAAGCGTGGTTTTAGATGCCTTAAAAATAACCAGCCACCTCTTCCACGTGATCAAGGTCAGAAAAGAGAATCAGAGAGACTTTGGTCATTATCGGCCTTTGAAGTGTTGCTGTCGAAAAATAACTTAATGCTGACTCCGTTGAGTTAGAATTAAAACAATGGCTGTCTATAGGCCTTTCACAAAGACCCTTAATAAACTGAAAATTAAATAAAAGCTGGTAGAAAAACATCAAATAAATATCAACAATCGAACGAAAATGTTATGTTCTACCAGTATTTTGTATAGATTTTTGTCCGATTAAAAAGTTAAAATGGGTCGGAAATGATTATGATTTCATGTTAACTTTATGCGCGAAACTGCTTTCCTACTCGAAATTTTAAAATAATTGTTTTTTTTTTCCACTATTATTCACAAAAAAAAAAAAAAGTAAAATCTCATTTTGAAGGTGTGATTTAGCTAAAGGTAATCCATTATTATTATTATTATTATTATTATTATTATTATTATTATTATTATCATCATCATCACCACCACCACCACCACCACCACCACCATCATCATCATCATCATCATCATCATCATCATCATCATCATTATTATTATTATTATTATTATTGGCGGCTCACAAGGAGCTTTCACACAGGTCATCAAAGATCTCATTGAATACAGCCTGTGGTGTCCCCTGGAAGCTTAGTGAGAACAAGTCTCCTCAGGTTTTCCAGTAGTCTCCACCTCTTTCGATAACATTTGCAAATAAATTTGCATTATTGCAACAGCTGCTTGTCATTGATTTCTCGTTGGCAGTGACCATTGATCTTTATTGGAATTTGAGGGGCAATAAGCCTCCCCAAGGTCCCAGCTCTCTTCGCACTTATTCAGTGGAAGTCTGGTCAGTGCTTACTCCTAGGTCGTTCCTTCCTCCTTGACTACTTGGCTATTCGGTCTCACTCTTTAGGGGGAGGGGAGCAGTGATGTGGCAATGGGGGATGGGGTGGGGTTAGTGAACTTATAGATATGCAGCTTTAATATTTTTGGTTCTATCTAGCTCTTCATATGTTTTCTCTGTAGCAGTTTGTCTGGTTTGCTCTTGTGGTTCATGTGTGTTAGTCTCCACATTCAAGGGTTTTCCTTGATATTTCAGCTGTTTTTATTATTGTTATTCGTTGTATTTTTCCAGTCATTCCTCTGATTTCAATTTCTCCCATTCTTTTTTCAAAGTTTTTCGGAATTGTTCCTAGTGCTCCTAATATTAGCGGTATTATTTTGATTTTCTTCATCTTCCATATACCTTTCAGCTCTCTGGCTGGCTCTGTGTATTTGCACCGTTTCTCCTTTTCTTTGATATTCACCCTATGGTCAGCTGGAACAGCAAAGTCTACGACTTGGCAGGACTTTTCTTTTTTGTTAATTATTGCCTCTGGCTTGCTTGGATGTTTTTATCAGTTTGTATGCTATGTCCCATGGGATTTTGTGATTCTCGTGTTGCTGGCTTATGTTTGTACCACCTATCTGTGCATTTGAGATGTAGTTGTTTGCATAAGTCCCAGTGTACTGCCCTTCCCACTTGGTTGTGTCAGTTCTTGTATTCCTTTTGGGCCAGTTTGCTGCATTTACTTACTATATGGTTTATCGTTTCGTCTCTTTGTCCATAGAGTCTGCATTTACTGTTTTCTTGTTTTTTATTGATCTTTGCTTTGATGTGGTTAGTTCTTATCGAGTTATCTTATGCTACGGTTATTAGGGATTCAGTTTCACGGCATAGGTGTCCTTTTCGCATCCATGTCCAAGTGTTTTCGTTATTCTCACCGTTATAATGCTTATGAATCTTCTGTGGAGTTGTTTCTCTTCCCATTTTTCTTTTTTCGTCTCATCCTTTATCTCTCTGCTTTCTGTTTTGTCGATTTTCGCAGTGTTTCTGGCTGCCATTATTATCCTTTCCGTGTTTTGTGTTATGTATTGTTCAAATTCATTTTTTTGTCATGCACACAGTCTTCTATACAAACGAGTCTTCTCTCGCATACATAGAGTCGGTCAACATCGTCGTTTGGGTGTAGCGCATTATGCATGGTCATGAGTTTCCTGGTCTTCTGATCGAGGTGTCTCAGTTCTTCTTTGATCCATCCTATGAACGGTCCTGAGTAGCTTATTAGTGATACTGTCCATGTATTTATACCTTTTATTATGTTTTTGCTATATAATTTAGGTTCTAGAAGTTTTCTTGTTCTCCTGAACAATTCCCCTCAATTCTTCTTTTCGTTTTTGTGGCATTGATGGTGTCTGCTTCCAGAACTCTCAGGTATTTATAGGCGTCTTGTTTCCCTAGGACCCTCATCTCCGTTTGGTTGGGTAGTTCTATGCATTCTGTTCTCTCAAATTTTCTCTTCCTTATAACTAATAGTGCGCACTTTTCCATGCCAAACTCCATTTGAATATCCTGGCTGAAGATCCTGGTGATATTTATTAATGTCTCTAGTTCATTTTCGGTCCTTGCGAAAAAGTTTCAGATCGTCCATGCACATCAGGTGGTTCTTTTTTCTCCCGTGTTAGAGAATTTGTATTCGGCTTGGCACTTTCTCAGAATATTGTTCAGGGGTATCATGGCTAGTATAAACAGCAATGGTGATAGTGAATCTCACTTGAAGATGCCTTTTTGTATATTCACTTCCGTTATGTGTTGTCTATCATCTGTCAGTTCCAGCCTTCATGTTCTCATTGCATTTTCAATCACGTTGATGCTCCTACTTGGTATTTTATATATTTTTAAGCATTCTATTATCAATGCCTTTTGTAATCGATCCATGCCATGGCTAAATTCTTTCTTTTTTTTAAATCTTGTTTGGGATCTTTTGATCTATGTATAGCAGATCATGTGTTCCTATTTTTCCTTTCTGGCATCCTTTCTGTTC
>NC_136512.1:70889811-71004811 GCF_053919585.1 Euprymna scolopes
TCATATGGGTATATTTTTTATTTTACGTTGAATATCTACAGAATGTTAACATCAGTATATTACATATGAAGTCATTTTTGTTTTAACTTCTTTAACCATTACTATATATTGGGTCCAGTATAATATAATATAATAAATATAATATAATATAATAAATATAATATAATATAATACTAAAATAAATACGAAATTAGCATTAATCAAAATATCATATTTACGTGTATTTTACGACCGGGCAATGCCGGACGGCGTGATAGTAATATATAATAACAAAAATATACGATCGAGAGATGTATGTTATTAGACACTCGTATGTAAAAAGTAATAAAAAAACCCACATATAGAGATATTGATCTATTGATTGGAAATATGGTACCTGTTCGTTCCTCATGATACCCTCTTCTTAGTTATGTCCTATTTTATGTCGTCTGTGTTTGTTCACCGTCTATAATAGCAGATGTGCGATCGAGAAGAAAACATTATTGCTAGTACATATAAGTGGTTGAGTTGAAGTGTGATTGGTTTTACGGAGGAGTAACGCCGATCTTTCTTTGCCCATAATTCGCTAATGCTGACCTTTGTAATGTCCATCTAAAGACGCTGCTTTTATGACTGAAAAAAAATACGCAGCGAAGGGTCGATGCACAAAATATCAAAGGTCAGATCGTTTACCATTGTGATCCATGTAAAATGGTAATTACCCCCCTTCTTATGATGTCTCTGTGAAAAAAGATCGTACGGAAGAGGTGTTGCTTCCGGGCAAATAGCCAAGATTACAATGGCGATGTTTTTCGATTTTTCAGAGTCCAAACTGGATAAAGAAGAATCACCTTCTCTGGATTCGGAGTGGATTTAATGGCCGTTCAGATTTGGATGATTTGTTTGTGGCGTTGGATTTCAGCACAGGAAAAACGACAGAAGGCGTTATTGTTATTCTATCCTTGTGCACAAGTGAGTTTAGAATACTGCACTGGCGAACGTTTTGTCATTGTTCGTGCAAATAGGTAAATATTATTTATGTCATAGATAGATATTTGATTTATGAACGCAGCCGATTGTTCGTTCTCTTAGAAATAACTAAATATTAAATATGTCAGTTAAAAGAATGAACAACACGAGTTTTAGAGATAATGATTAAAAATAGGTTAGATGTTGAACAATTAAATTTGGGTATTCTTTGTTTGCTAAAAGTGTGTGTGTGGACATGAATAGGAAAAAATCTACGTAAATAAATTTCACGTGGCGAAGCAGGCCTCTGACGTCATCAAGAAAGCAGGCCTCTGACGTCATCAAGAAAGACAAAGTCCTAAGTAAGATGGAGAGTCAGACACTGAGAGCCAGAACCAGAGCCAGAGAGAGAGAGAGAGAGAGAGAGAGAGAGTAGGCAACACTGGGAGCTGAGTCTCCTTAGAGGCGAAGGGGGGAGAGACTGTAATCGTAAAGACTTGAATCTCTGACAATCATCCAGCTGGTATAATACTGTCTCACCGTCGTCGTCGTCGTCGTCGTCGTCGTCATTATAGCATAAAGGTAAATGTGTTTTGTCTATCATCTTGTAAACGAACTGTGTATAATCCCCTTCCAAGTAATATCCCCTTCTCCATCATCAGTAATGATTCTCCCCCTCTGATGTAAAGGAACTATATTACACATTCCCCTCCTTCAATAATGAATTCGCATCTCCTATATGTAATAAATATCAACTGTGTGTTGGTTGGTTGTTTTTTTTAGGGCATATCAACCCTTTTCGGGTTATTTAATGCCGAATCCAAAGATTTTGAAGAAATTTTTTTTTAATAGAATATATTTGTTGTTTTCACGTCGGTTTCTATTTAACCCATAGTTGGGACCCTAACAGGTACTACCAATCCGGGTCAGAGTGGACCTGGGAGCAATGGTAATTAAAGGGTGGCTCCACACTCCCCAAAGCCCACAAGCTGGGGCCTCACCACTGGATATAATTTTAAGGTCATATCCAGGACCCCCATTGAGGGACTTTTACCCTCTGCAGGGGGGGGGGGCAGTCTAATACCCCACCGACAGGGCCTGAACTGTGTGTGTAATGTATATAAATGTTATTACTATCCTTGTTCTGAGTCCCCGTTATATGTTGTCTCAATATGTTCTCGCTACATAACAATATGCAATTTTAACGACTACGTGTATATAAATTAACTATGCAAATATACGGTATAGTCACGTTGCTACATCGGTCTCCATTAGATCACCGAAGTTAAGCAATTTTAAGCATGGCCAGTACAAAAATGGGTTACAAATTGGGAATAGAAAGCGTATGAATACTCCGCTAATATCTGTATTGTTTCCAGTCGTCTTTGATTTCTCTTTTCAACTGGAATCAAGCAGTGTCGACCCAGGTGAAGATAGGTTGCATGGTTTGCGCAACCTTTTCATCACAATTAAACACGCCGCCATATTTACAGGGGGTTACCATTTTGTTTCAAAACTGAATGGAGGCCATGTTTCTATGATGGGAATATCTCTTCTAGCACGGGTAAAATGGATTTCTCGAAAATCTTTTGTCTTTTTTTCAATGGCGCATCATCTCGTTTAAACCACCATGGAATTGCTTGAAAAATTGACAGCGCTATTATTGTACAACCACCTTCAGGTTTCGTCGTGTCATTAAGATGTGGGCGTTTATACAAATGGGAATCGATCTCGAAAAGTCGAAACCATTAAACAAGAAAGGCGTGCGTTATTGATTGGCCGGTGCATACGCGTACAATGACTGGCAGAGAAAAGAGTTATTAATTTCATTCGGTTATTTATACGCAATGCTTTTAATTAGGAAAAGGCGTTCAGGTGGACATGTAATTTTCCAGGTAAGTAGCATATAACGGAAGGAAGTAATATTACACGCACACACGCAGACAGACGAACACACACATATGTATACACACACATAGACACACACACACACACACACACACATATATATATATATATATTTAAAATATTATTATAGTAATAATTATGCCTGCCCTTTAAGAACTCCGTTCCTTTTGTTGAGCAATTTAAAGTTGAAATGAAAGTCGGTCACTTGAGCTTTCATTAACCCTAACAAAAATGACACCATCAAAGTATACTATAAAAACCAACCAAACATTAACTACAAAACAGAAGATACAATAATAACCTAATACAAAGATACATCAGAACAAAGAGATTAAACTAATAATATGTTATACTAAATTTAAAACCTCCAACCTAGTAATTAAAAAACAATAATACTGACACCACACTAAACCAAACTAATGTAGTGTATGAATTTATTTGCCCCTTCTAAGAATGTCTCCGAACCTACTCTAAAAACTCATACAACGCATACATAGGGCACACTACAACAACACTCTCCCGACGATTAACCTATTATTTAGTAGACAATAGCGTCATAAAACAACATTCCATGATAAAAACCTACAACCGTTCGACATTAGAAATATCTTAACTAACAATACTAAAATTCGATACCTTAACAATTGCGCGCGACGACTAAAATTACTAGAAGCTATACTAATTCCAAAACTACAGCCCCTTATTAACCGGATGTCATCTAATATCGGGACAAATATTACTAACAATAATTATACTAAATAATTAAAATATAAAATAAAACAAATAAAAAATAAAATAGATCATCCTGCACCAATCTTTATAACCAATAAAAAAAAATAGAACTAACTATAAATACACAAAACCTTAATAAAAACGTCGACGACAACAACAACAACAATCGCTCCTGACGACGATCGGATGAACTGATTGTAAGCGCTTAAGAAGGATATGGCCGAACAGCAACACTTGAACGTCATAATATACAACATGCCAGACGAATTAAAAAAAAAGACCGCACGGCAAATTGAAAAGTTATCCAACAAAAATCGTAAAAAAAGAACTCAGTAATGTTCAATCAGGTGTGCTTGAATAATGACTTGCTGCCAATATATATATACAGGATGACCCAGAAAAAAAACAGAAGCTAAATGGAGGCCATCTAGGACATATGCCGTAGAACGGAGAAAAAAAGGCCAAATACCCTCGTGTTTTGATGTGATGTTTTGAATATAATAGACTAGTTATGACTAAAGTTTCATTTCATTCGGACAAAACACTAAGAAACGGGGCCTAATTAGAGTTGGGGCCCGTTATATTAGGGTCACCCTATATATATATATATATATATATATATATATATATATATATTCCTGCCCTCTGATGAGAAGGAGAGTATTTCTTCGAAACTCCGCGGATTAAGGACTATCCACTTATCTTGTGCTTCCTTTTTAAAATTTAATATGTTTTTAACTCTTTTTCAAGATGTATTTTAACATGTTTTATTAATCATTTGTTCATATATATATATATATATATATATATATGTATATATATATATAGGAGAGAGTGACAGACGAAAAAGGAACAAACCAAGTTATACATCCATCAACGTTTCGTTTTTATTGTGAGACTTTTTTCTGGATGAATAAATCGAAGAAAATAAAATGCCAGTACACTATTAAAAAATATACTTGTTGTGAAAAGGGTGACTTTGTTCTATTTCAGAACGAAAAAGTCGTTGAAAATTCAAATAAGTTACGGCGCTGTTAAGAGAGTAAGATATTTTTTTTACTGTCACATATATATATATTTTTTTAACGTCATGTCATATATTTTACAAAGGTAGGTATGATGTAATTTATATTGTTTTTTTTTTCGAGTAAATGTGGCCGTTATAATTCATATGTGGACATGTAAATGAAATGATTCAAGAAGTCTCCGACGCGGTTTATTTGAAATAAATTTTACTATTTTTTTCTTGATTGAAGTCAAAAGTATGATTATGCTGCATTGAATGAAAGAATAATTCCACACAAATGTTATTTATATGTCTGAAAGTGTTCTTAGGCAGGTTTTTGTATCTGAATATTCCCGATAAGTATCAAAAAATCTGATTAAAGAAAAGGCCGTCAGATTTTTACGAAACTTAACATAAAGATGTAATTGAGATGTTTTACTATCGCACAAGCAGAAGGGTTCAACGTATAAAATCAACAGTAGTTTTTTTTATGAGAGCGGGGCGCGTTCAAAATAAGTGTTTCTGTTTATAGCACAATTGAATCATGATACTTGATTTTTGCATTTTAAAATTTAATTCAAGCCATTATATAAAAAATAATTTTATAAAATCAACTGTAGGTTCTCTACAGTGCAATGTAAAGTACAATGCATTATGGAATAAATTATTGTGGGAAGGCATGTGAAGCTTCCTTCTGGTGCACCGCTGTGGATCCCAGACTAGAGCAGTTAATAAATCCATGTCATTATAAAATTGACGATTTCACCGATTACGATGCCAATAAAACTATTGGACATGTGGAACGTTGGTTAATTTACATTTAATCCCGGGCAATGTTTGGTCTACCTGATACGTCGATTATAAAATTAGAGACACACATTTTATCGACTTGATTAGTGGTTGCGGAATGATTACTGGTGTGTCATATTGATATATTCGCAAGAATTTATTTTATTTTATTTTGTTTTATAAAGACATTTCATTTATTAATCGAGATGATATAGCTCAATTCAAAATCGCCGAATTTCTGGAAACTAAACGTTTCGTGAATACTAATCGGTAACTAAAGATAATCTCCTATCGATTTTTATTAGAGTTGCCTCTCCTTTGTCGACCATTTTTTTTCACAAATTCGAAACTAAAACCATAAAAATGATACTAATTCACAGAATACGAAAACATCTACGGAGCCAGTAACTTTTCTCTTTTCTTTTCCAAACAACAACAAATATGCCTGAAGACGGCCGAAGGACAAACCGATGGAAACTTTTTTTTACATAGGCATAACCACTTATCAAGGCCCAGAGACCACTCGAAGGTAAGGGTTAAGAGTGTACAGTAATTAATTGGACAATATAGCAATCTTTAGTAATGGAAATTCGGTAAGTTTGTTAACATAAGTGGAACGGCTAATCAAGAACTTGTTTACTTTGGACTTGAAGACAATCAGATTGTAGTCAGCTGGAAAGCAGGAAACTCGAAGACAGTTCCACAGAAGTGCACTTCTAAGAAAGAAGCTTTGTTCATGGAATCTAGGTTTAGGCACAGATAAAGAGTGGGGGAATTATTGATAGTGTTTTCAACTAGACAAGTGTTGCTTGTGAAAGTTTGGCGAGGGGACGGGGCATAGATTGAAGCTCAGTCGAGCACTTGCCATGAAAATAACGATCAAGCAGAGACAAACTCACAACATCTCTTCTGTGCGATAGAGGTTGCAGGGAAGAGAAAAGGACATCTCCTACGAGGCTACGAAGTCTATTTTGAACACTACCAAGGCAGGACAATTGCTTTCTAGCAGCTCTTGCCCAGATGTGGCAATAGTACCCCACCCTTTGACGTACCTGGCTCAAATAACACTCAAGATGAGAACAATAGTCCAATCAATACAAGTAATATAATTGGTAACTAATTGACATTGGTTAAATTTGTGATGGGACGATTAATTGGAATATCACGAACTTTTTAATATATAGGCACTAGGTATCGGAGATCAATAATATCAGACCAGATTTCGATATCAAATCGATGCCAGCTATCGAATATAGGATATGTTGCTGTATATGAGTAAAAAATTGCCCTTTCTGTTTTTGTTTTTTTTTTTAATTATTATTTTATTGCAAAACGATATTCATGAGTAGAAAGTATTTATTTTTTGTGATACGTGTGCCGCGAAAATTTGGACAAAAACTCAATACTGTGCCACCACGTAAAAAAAGGTTGGAAATTATTGTTTAAAAACAATTGAGTGTCAGTAAGCTTAAAATAAAATACGTCGCTGTTTTGAAATATATTAATGTCTCTAGTAAGTTATTTAATCACATAAGGAAAATATTCTCCGCTATCCAACGAAACACGTTTATGTATGTGTATGTATTTCTGTATGTATGTATGTATGTGTGCGTTTGTGTGTGTGTTATTGCGTATGTGTGTACGTGTGTATACGTGTGTGGGTGTGTGGGTGTATGTATGTGTTTATGTGTGTGTATGTATGTGTATGTGCATGTGTGTGTATGTGTGTTTGTATGTGTGCGTATGTGTGTGTACTATTGTGTATGTGTGTATATATGTGTATGTGTGTGTATGTGCGTGTATGTATGTGTGTATGTGTATGTGTGTATGTATGCGTGTTTGGGTGTATGTGTGTGTATGTGTATGTGCATGTGTGCGTATGTGTGTATGTGTATGTGTGTATGTGTGCGTATGTGTGTATATGTGTGTATGAGTGTATGTGTGTATGTGTTTCTATATGTGTGTGTATGTGTGTGTATGTGCGTGTGTGTATGTGTGTGTATGTGCGTGTGTGTGTATGTGTGTTTATGTGTGTGAAACAGCACTAACTTTACATGGGGGTATGAAATCCACAAGCGGTCCCCAGTCGCATGTATAGCTCCGTTAGAGGAGATGACAACGTTAAGTTTTTGCAACTCTACATACAGGGCCTGGAATTCATAAATTGGTCACTCATTTTATTAAGGACGAGGGCTGTGACAGTAGCATATTCTTTTCATTGTTTTGACTCTTGAGTATATATCCGTTAATATCTTATATGGTTTTATATAGACGGATGTGGTTCTCGGTTGATTAGCTGAGTCTAACTTTGTCGGATACATACTCGAGAGTCACAAGCTAGCAAAGAATATGCCGTTGTCACAGTCCTAGTAATGACCAGGTTCAACTTCGGTGATCTGACGGGAACCGATCTGCCAACGTGATTATGCTGCATAAAACGTGTATCACGCAATATAATGAAAGGCCATTGGTCTGCCTATGTTGAAAGTGTGTAAAAACGTAAGCAGACTAAAGTAAAAATAAATAAATAACATTTATGTGTTTGAATTGAAAAACCGAAAAGATAATAGTCGTAATATATAATAAAACCGAATCGCCTGTTGTTAGCATGTTGATTGTTAGCATGTTGATTGTTAGCATGTAGATTGTTAGCACGTTGATTGTTAGCGCGTTGATTGTTAGCATGTTGATTGTTAGCATGTTGATTGTTAGCACGTTGATTGTTAGCATGTTGATTGTTAGCATGTTGATTGTTAGCACGTTGATTGTTAGCGCGTTGATTGTTAGCATGTTGATTGTTAGCACGTTGATTGTTAGCATGTTGATTGTTAGCACGTTGATTGTTAGCGCGTTGATTGTTAGCATGTTGATTGTTAGCACGTTGATTGTTAGCATGTTGATTGTTAGCATGTTGATTGTTAGCACGTTGATTGTTAGCATGTTGATTGTTAGCAACTTGATTGTTAGCATGTTGATTGCTAGCATGTTGATTGTTAGCACGTTGATTGTCAGCATGTTGATCGTTAGTATGTTGATTGTTAGCATGTTGATTGTTAGAGTTTATCTAGAATAGCGTTTCTCGACTTTTGATAGCCCGTGGCCACGTTACCGAGTATCTCCACACTCGCAGCCTCCTGCACCTAAAAAAAATGCAAATTTTATTGCATGTAGTTTATTTGGTTACTCGAAAATTATAAATCAAAGTGAAAAAATTTGCTGAAAATGACACACTTGCTCTTGAGCTCGTGTGATGAGGCTTTTTACGCCCAGCTCCAACAGGGAACAATTAGGCGATTTACGTGTAAAAAACTTTTTCAGATTCGAAATTTTCAGGGTACGAAAACCAAGCCGTACCAATTAATTTTGTATCTTGAGGTTCCGCTGTATATAAAACAATTAACTTTTCTTTTCATAACTAGAGTTTTATTACCTTATTTCTACATTGCATATTTCTACATTTTAAATTACATTTTTCCGGCGTCGTCTTATGGTTTCACCATTGAAGGTTCGATGCCTCCATATAGGGGCCATGGACTCCCACTTGAGAAACTCTAGTCTAAAACAATTGACTGCCAGTAAGCTTAAACTAAAATAAGACACCGCAGAAGAGGAGATGGGGTTCGAATCAAATCCGACTGACAAACCACATTCACCTGTCGGCCATCTTTTGCACCAGTCTCTTCGCTCAGCTCAGATAAGAAAGCTAATTAATCACGGCTTTCTGCGTTTTGTTTTCGTAGCGCTTAATCATCGCCGAAGACGAGGTCACTTGTCAGACAAGTAAGTAAAAAGAAAATTAGTCCTGATGCTCAGCCAATTAATTTGACCAGTTTATATTGATGCAGATTCGAGATCAAGGCCTTCCGGAACGAACTAGGAACCTACATTATTTGATTTGTTCGTGTCTATTCCGATGTAATAATATTCCTTGGTAGCGATTAAGAAGTGTAATTAGACACACACGCAATCACACATGTATTTATATACAGAGTGAAACGATAAAATTATCGGTCTAGAAAAAACGACATGATTCCATTTCCATTTGATGAAAACCGGTTTTATTTTTATTTTTTTTTTTGTTGCAGGCCATCTAGTAGATGGTCGGTTATGTACAACTCCTAATAGCGATAGGAGCCTTCTATCATGTCTGAGAGCGACACAATGTTCAACAAGCGAGACCAGAGATGCGGCGCTGTATAATTCATGCTCTCTACTCTGATGACAATCCAAGTTATGGCAAAAGTACTATTGCCAGCACCCTCAAAATGTATCATTGGATTACTGTAAATAACATGAATGTTCCCAGGGTGATGAAAACAAAGTTTCCGGACACGGTTATGAGCGCACAGCTGAACGAAGTTTCGGTCACGGTTATGGTCTTTGGTGTGGTGTCAAGTAAAGGTCACATCATGCCACCTCACATCTTCGAAGTCGGCTTGAAAGTAAACACCAAAATGTACCTGGATGTGTTGAAGAATGCAATCAGGTGGCCGCTGGCAGACCCTGGGTGTGGCAACAGGACTCGGCGCCGGCCTACAAATTCAAAGAGACCCAGGCTTTGCTTTAGGGGTGCTACGACTTTCTACTCGTTTCCCCCCTTTTACTAAAGCTGCTTAAAGTTGAAACTGACATCCTTAAAAGTCATAAGATTCATAAAAATGAAACTTACTTATTAAACTATATTGGGGCCTTTCTAGGGAGAAATCTGACTAATTTTAAGCTGATGATATAACCCCCCACACACACATTCAGCTTTATATATATATATATATATATATATATATATATATATATATATATATATATATATATATATATATGTGTGTGTGTGTGTGTGTGTGTATGTGGGGGGTCACGAATAGGCTCCTATTTGGTTGATTATTTTTAAAAACTGATTACATATAATGATAGAATATGTATCAAGACACAGGAATGGGTATGTTTGATCCTGCAGAATGGCGGTTCATTAAAATTGTGGAGTCTGCGTTCGCGCCAGGTCCACAAAGTATGGAAATAAAAAAATTAAAAATAAAAAAAAAACGTTTACAAGACTTTTTTTTATATAGATGTACATAAGAATACTTTGATAAGTATTTTTTAAATTAAATAGGGATGGCCTCTATAGAATGGAAATAGGCACAAACTTTAATAAAAACTTTTCACGTAAGTATACTTTGATAATTATGTTTGAAGAAATATGGTATAATAAAATTATGAGGTGTTCGTTCGCGCCTGACCTCCATAGAATGGAAATATGTCACAAAGTTTAACAAGTTTTTTTTAGATCCACAGAATATTGTGATAAGTGTTTCAGTGTGAACAGGTATGGTATAATAAATTATGGGGTTTATCTATTTTATTTTTACTTTCATCATATTTTGCTTTGGTTTTGATACCCTCAAATTCGAAGCTATTTCTTTACAAATCTTCCTTTTCATAACCTATCATACTTTCCTAAATCAGAGTCCATTTTCTGTAGGCTGTTTTTGAACTGTTGTTATCGCGCATTTTTATATAAATTCCTGTTATTGAATTTTCTAGTGAGCCGATCAGCTTCTTAGTTGTAACCGTAGTTGTATATATATATATATATATATATATATATATATATATATATATATATATATATATATATATATATATATATAACTACGGTTACAACTAAGAAGCTGATCGGCTAACTAGAACATTCAATAACAGAAATTTATATAAAAATGCGCGATAACAACAACTTTTCGGATAAGCCTGACGAATTCTCACGAGGATGAAACGCGGAATATTCTGTGTAGTTAAAATTGCAATATATATTTTCATAACATACTTTATATATATATATATATATATATATATATATATATATATATATATATATATATATATATATTTCGTGTGCACTTTAAAAAATTATAACTTTATGTTTGCGATAGAAATAATCTGTAAAAAATGTTATAAAGTTTCATGTATCTAGTTTTTAGTTTTATTGAATAATTTTTCACCACAAAATTCGTAACAATTTTTAGATAAGTAAAAAATAAGTAAAAAATATTTTCTTTTGTTTTTCAGAGTCAATTTGATCCCATGGCTTCAATTGAGGAAAAAGTAAACTGTGTCCTTTGGTTGACTGAATTGAAATCTTCTATTGCTGTACAAAGAAAGTTTAGAATTGAATACAATAAAAAAAACCCTAATAGGAACACCATTGTTAAATGGAAGAAAAAATTTAAAGAGACAGGCTCTGTCCATGATAAACCACAGTCATGTGTCAGTGACGAAAGTGCTGCTTCCATGTTTACTGCATGTCCAATAGTCTGTAAGACGGGCATCATTGGAGCTCGGGCTGCCAAAGCATAAGAGTCTGCGGGCAAAACTTCATATGAAAGCTTACAAAATTCAATTACATCAACAGTTGTTGGAAGAGGATTATTATGCACGGCTAACTTTCTGTCACCAGTTCAATTAAAAACTTTGCAATGATGATGCATTTGTGAGTAATTTACTGTTTTCTGATGAAGCAACATTTCACATTAGTGGCAAGGTCAACAGGCATAATTGCCGAATTTGGGGAACTGAAAACCCAAATGAAACTGTTGAACATGAAAGGGGCTCTCTTAAAGTTAATGTGTGCTGTGCTTTGGGAATAAATCGAATCATAGGGCCATATTGTTTTTGAAGATCGTGTTATTAACAATGACAGGTACTTAGATATGTTGCAGAATTACTTTATTCCGCAACTTGAACAATTAAACTTGAAAGATGATACAGTGTTTCAACAAGATGGAGCTCCTTGTCACTTTGCTTGGCGTGTTAGACAGTTTCTAAATCAGGAATTTCCTAACAGATGGATCGGAAGAGGTGGGCCATTTCATTGGCCTCCACGTTCGCAAGTTTTGACTCCATTAGATTTTTATGGGGACATGTGAAAACAATTGTGTATGCAACCAAACCTAGTTCATTGGAAGATTTGAAAGCTAGAATAACTAATGTAATTTCAGGCATTACTATAAATCATTTGGCAAATGTTTTTCGTGAACTGCAAAATCGTATTACCCTTTGTATTGCTAATGATGGAGAGCATGTGGAAAGTTAAATAAAATTTCAATAAAAGCTTCAAAAAATATAGATTTACTTCTTTCAAATCCATTTTACAGATTATATCTATTGCAAATATAAATAAAGTTATAAATTTTTAAAAGTGCACACGGACTTTATGGACACCCTGTGTGTATATATATATATATATATATATATATATATATATATATATATATATATATATATATAAGAGCAAACAGTTAATAAAACATGCTAAAAACACTTTCAAAAAGAGTTATTCTTATTTTATTTTATTGAAAAAGTGTTACTTTTATTTATTTATATATATATATATATAGTAATTAATAAAAAACTGAAGAAAGTGCTCAGTACTGTTGTAGAGAAAATATGCGTTTCATTTTTTATTACTGTTAGTTTCTGTTAAGTTACATTATTGTTTCAGCTACCCGGCCGTTTTTTTTTTGCCGTCTGTAGCTTCCTCAGACTTTTACAGACACCCTGTTTTCTGTAAAAGTCTGAGGAAGCTACAGACGGCCAAAAAACGGCCGGGTAGCTGAAACAATAATGTAACTTAACAGAAAGATACGGTAATAAAAAATAAAACGCATATATATATATATATATATATATATATCATCATATTCTAGATAAGGCAGGAAGCCACTTAATGGAAGGAGCAAAAATAACACTTTAATGTTCAAATCTAGTCAATAGTGTGCTTTATATGAATGAATTCCAACACAGGCAGCAACATTAGTTCCACATTTTTCAGAAGCCTTGCTCATGAAATGTGAAGGGTGACGGACACGCTAAGGGTTAATTAAAAGCGAAATATTCAGGTTTACATAATCTTGTCAATTTAACCCCGGTCGACAGTACCACTTTCATTAATACTCACTGTGATTATTTTATGACATGCTTTGATCAATCCGTTCGTTTGTCTTCATAATAACCAAAATGTATCTTTTATTTTTTGTGTATGCACCTTGATTTCAATTCC
This sequence comes from Euprymna scolopes, assembly GCF_053919585.1. NCBI lineage: Eukaryota > Metazoa > Mollusca > Cephalopoda > Sepiida > Sepiolidae > Euprymna > Euprymna scolopes. The sequence continues at coordinate 70,903,248 of NC_136512.1, forward strand.
TGATTATGAATTCACTATTCATAAAAAACGTTCATTTTTTTCCGTTTGTTTTAGTTCACTGCGAAGGAGGCAGATTGCCACTGCGGCATGAGCCGTATTTAGATAAAGAAACCCCGGGTGGAAGGTTGGGTAACAAAGCGACTTATTCACATCACATTCAAACGCATGCATGTCGGCACCGTCGGGCAGACAAGGAGCAGAAATGTTATTTAAAAGGAGTTTGACAAGTCGTACTGACTTAAAGTTAAAGAATCGTCAAGCTTTTCAAATAGCAATCTACACAGACATGATAGAAAAGAACATGGCACTAAAATAAATATTAATCCTAAAACTAAAGTTTCAAAAGAGAGTCGCCAACCTAATAGGTCTTGAACTGCCATCTAAGCTTTAGTACTTTAACCGTGAATGCTCCGACGAACTGTAAGCACTTGTAACCTCTCGACGTAAATACCCTCGACAAACCCGACAAGCAGCAAAATACCACCCCTTCAGTCGAGATCCCTAGATTTAAGAGGCCTTCTATTCCAGTAGTTTCTTCCCCAGGGCAGCTAGACTTTGGAATTCCCTTCCGGGTTCCTGCTTCCCCAACTGTACTGACATGCAGAAGTTGAAGTGTAACGTGAACCAACATCTTGCTGTCCAACTCCCCATATAGTACCCCTGTAGCTTATGTCCCTGATAGTAGCCCCCCCCCCCTACATCAAAGTGGCAATGTGCCTTATTTGGGGTGAAATTGAAATTAAAAAAAATTAAAAATTAGATTAATGTATGCTTATTAATATTTATGTTATATTTAGTACGACATAATCACGTTAATACACCGGTTCTCGCCAGATCACCGAAGTTAAGCAACGTTGAGCCTGGCCAGTACAAGATGGATGATTATTTGGGAAGGCGAGGCGCTGTATGTACCGCGAGGTAAAATACCAGGTTGAAAAACTGGCGCGGTCTATCCTCCTATCGAGGGTAGATGGTACTCATTTGAACCGTGGTAGTGATGGCGTCACGATAAAAAATACCCTTGATAGCCCTGGCGAAGCATCAGTATTCAGCTACCAACAAGATTTGAATTACAATATAAACTCGTGTAGTGAGTTCAATCTCGGCTACAGCCGCGCTAGATGGGATAGATTTATATTTATAGATAACTAGCATTTCAGCCCGGCGTTGCTCGGGTGTTTAGAGGTGTACGTTGAGCAAAAAAATAAAATAAAATAAAAAAAATAAGCGGTCAATTTTTTTTTTAAATTTGACCCCAATTATGGACCCTAACCTTTATTGTTTTGGGTTCTAATCCAGTTATTATGTTAGATCCATGTCCAAGGAACCTATATCTAAAAATTTCAATTGTTTATATCCAAGATTGGCGAAGGAGTTTGGTAGAGTTCTCAAAGGTCAAATCGTTGAACTTTGACCCCTTAACAGCCAAATTTCTGGCCGACAATCTCAGTATTCTGTGTATTAAATTTCGAGTCTGTAGACTTTAAATTGACAGAGTTATTGCGTAGGGAAATGTACACAGACAGACATACAGACACACAGACAGACAGACACGTTCACTTTTATAGATATATAGATATAGATATAACGATGAAACAACTTAGAGTATCTTATTAAAATTGCATTTAACAAAGTTGAAGCATACCTCGAAAATAAAGAGCATCAGACCTATCAGAATTTCTGCGAGGACGAATCGAGAGTCAATATGAAGATGGTCTTCAAAATAGCAGAAATCTTTCAATACCCCTTTCTACTTTTAATTTGTTTTAAGCGACACTTTACTTCGGTACTCTGCACTCTTGTATTATGCTTGTTATTCTTTATTGGTTACCTTACCTCTGAAAAATAACAACTGCAAATTATATATATATATATATATATATATATATATATATATATATATATATAATTTAAAGGAGATTAGAACAATAGTCTAAAGAGCTAAGTGTATTTTAATGTAACAGTGAAATTACTAGTTTAATTAAAATACAGGAAATAGAAAGTGCTCGTTGTAATTTAAATATATAATAAGCTCGATAGTTAAATGTCCTAGAGCTAATTCAATATTAAGTAATGTGATTTACAATTTAAAATTCAAAAACTTTTAAAAAATTTTAAAATTTAAAAATCAAATTTCAATCAAATTAAAAATCAGTTTCATAAGAAGGAACAACAACAAAATCAATTATCTGTACGATCGTTTCGGAAATCCGTGCTTTTTATTGTAGTATACATGAAGTCACGTAGAACAATTATATATAGTTTTTTTGGTAAGCACGGTCTCCTCATCAGCAAATTTAGGAGGATTTTTATTGAATTTAAAAGACACCATAAATAAACCTAGCATTAAAAGTAAGGCAGATGAATCTGAAAAAATTGAAATAAAAGGTTTGGATTTAAAATTTATAAATAAAATTAATATGGGTTAGAGATAGAAATGAGTAGAAAAAATATGTATTTTTGAATTTACATAATAAATTTGATTTAAAAATATATAGAGATAGTTACCTTTTAGTTTTTCTTTTTTTTTTTGAAATCAGGAACTGTGTTTAAAGTAGTCATTTAGATGTTTGCTATAGCTTTTTATTTTATTGAATGATGAATTTTAAAAGGGCGACGCTCGTGCAATAAATTGTTTCCGTTAGCGTATTTTTGATTTAAAGACGCTACAGTTTATATATAGAGAGAGAATATTTGTTTTACAAGTTTTTAAGGGGAGATAATTGTCATGTGTTATTGACTTTATTTATTATTTGTTTTACGGGTCTAAGGGAGGTAATTGGTCTCACTTAATTTATTAAAAAAACTACTATTAACTATTAAATTCAAGACACGAGCTTCTGACATGTAATCATAAACGTTGGTTTAAATTTAATAAATATAAACCACCTTAAATCATTAAAAATTACTCATTAGTAAAAATAGATTACAATTGTTTTTTTGTTTTTTTTTAATAAATTAAGTTAGACCAATTACCTCCCTTAGATCCGTAAAACAAATAATAAATAAAGTCAATAACACATGACAATTATCTCCCCTTAAAAACTTGTAAAACAAATATTCTCTCTACATATATAAACTGTAGCGTCTTTAAATCAAAAATACGCTTACGGAAACAATTTATTGCACGAGCGTCGCCCTTTTAAAATTCATCATTCAATAAAATAAAAAGCTATAGCAAACATCAAAATGACTACTTTAAACACAGTTCCTGATTTCAAAAAAAAGAAAAACTAAAAGGTAACTATCTCTATATATTTTTAAATCAAATTTATTATGTAAATTCAAAAATACATATTGTTTTCTACTCATTTCTATCTCTAACCCATATTAATTTTATTTATAAATTTTAAATCCAAACCTTTTATTTCAATTTTTTCAGATTCATCTGCCTTACTTTTAATGCTAGGTTTATTTATGGTGTCTTTTAAATTCAATAAAAATCCTCCTAAATTTGCTGATGAGGAGACCGTGCTTACCAAAAAAACTATATATAATTGTTTTACATAACTTCATGTATACTACAATAAAAAGAACGGATTTCCGAAACGATCGTACAGATAATTGATTTTGTTGTTGTTCCTTCTTATGAAACTGATTTTTAATTTGATTGAAACTGGATTTTTAAATTTTAAAATTTATTTTTAATTTTTGAATTTTAAATTGTAAATCACATTACTTAATATTGAATTAGCTCTAGGACATTTAACTATCGAGCTTATTATATATCTAAATTACAACGAGCACTTTCTATTTCCTGTATTTTAATTAAACTAGTAATTTCACTGTTACATTAAAATACACTTAGCTCTTTAGACTATTGTTCTAATCTCCTTTAAATTATTAGCTCCCTATAACAGGTTGAGTTTATATACGTAATTGTAGATATGTTTCATAAGAAAGACTTGCAATTATCAACTAAATGCATCCCCATACCCCCTAAAGACACCTTTATAACCAGCTTAATTACAAGTATAAATACATTTATAAGGAATTTGAGATGGAAAGCCTACCATTTTGATAATTACCAAAATGAAACCACAGAACCAATACACCACCAACCTGGAGAAATAAAAGAAACCATCCTCAGACAAGACAATGAAGAAAGAAAAGCAGCGAAATACTACAGACTAAAAACATACAAAAACCCTAAGAGAAACATAGACACTGAAAATTTATATATATATATATATATATATATATATATATATATATATATATATATATATATATATATATGTATATATATATATATATAAAGTCGATTACATTAGCTCATCATATAATAATTAGATCACTCTGACAGAGGTTAAAAACATTTAAAAAATAAAGAAAGGTTTTAAATTTCAGCAGTATTTCTCGTGGTTTAACGGTGGCCGAATGGATTAGGTCCTTGTTAATGAACCCAGAGATGGCTTCTGTTGCCGGGTTTGTATCTCTCGACCGATGTTAATTATGACACCACGCACTGATGATTCCCGAAAGGATAAAACGCTAATATCCATAGGTATTTAATAATTATTATAGTAAATAATATATATATATATATATATTATAGTAAATAATATATATATATATATATATATATATATATATATATATATATATATATATATATATATAGGAGCAAACAGTTAATAAAACATGTTAAAAACACTTTGAAAAAGAGTTAAAAACATATTTAATCTGAAAAGGAAACACTTGATAAGTGGATAGTCCTTAATCCGCGGAGTTTCGAAGAAATACTTTCCTTCTCATCAGAGGGTAGGAATGAGCAAAATGCGGGATCGGATTTTGTATGCAAAAGTATTTGATGAAATAACAAGTAAGTCAAAGATCTTACTTGATAACAAAAAGTGGAGCAGGGGGGTATATGGTGAAGAAAAAGGTGATTACACGTGAATGGATAGTCTGGTGAAAGGTAAATAATCCAATTATGGTATAGTAATGTGATTGCTAATTTAAAATTAACATTAGAATTAAAAATTAAAAATCTGTTTCATAAAAAGGAACAACAACAATTTGTACGATCGTTTCGGAAACGATGTTTTTATTTTAAGCCACGGACAATAATTTTGACATATAGTTTTTTTTTTAAACAAAGTCTCCTCATCAGCAAAAATATTGGGTGGGTTTTATCTTATTTTCCGACGGCAAGATTCTCTTTAGAATCCATACAAGACATGGAAATGTTTAAACGTTGATCCGTTTTGGCTTCTGATAATATTTATATAATTTTATTCATTTATTTATTTATTTATAAACTCTTTTTTAAAACTCTGTTTTAGTTCATATTAGCAATATATTTGAACTATTTTTTAGCGTTTATGGAAAAGCTAGAAGTCTAAAATTAATTTGAAAAAAAAAAACACTTTTTCTTTCCTTCTTTTTTCTTTCTGTAGCGATTCGGTGCCATTTTAAATTGTTTTCATTTTTAAATGTTTAAGACTTTTTTTTCTCTTTTCTTTGTTTTAAAAACGTTATCTATTGGGTGGGATCTCTCTCCCAAGATGCCATATTTAGTAAGCTTTCCTCACACTCTGCACAAACTATAGGAATGTTACTTTCCAACATTACTTAACAAATGTGTGCGTGTCTGCCGCTAAAACTGACGACATCCTAAGGAGTGCACCTAAGATATATGTGCATTCACATGTACAATTTGCATGTGAATATACTGGAAGTAATTCTGCGTCTCTAGTTGATCTTTTCCGGAGATGATAACACTTATTAATTTATTTATTTCGGACTATTATGCTCATCTTTCTTAGTTGTTGTTTCATGACGCTTCGGCCAACTATTCCTCTGGCCTTCGTCAGGTGATAACTGCGATGGGATAAGAGTTCTGAATTTCCTAACTGCCTTCCATAGTTGTTGTTGTCTCACCACGTTTTGGTCAACTAAGCCTCCGAGATTCAACGTCTCCATCCAACGTCTCTAACCACTGCGCCACGGCCCGACGTTGAATCTCTATGGTTCTAGGTTAGCATTGTCTAAAGATAGCGATTTTAAAACTACCCAAAGCTGGCCGAAACGTCGTGAAACATCAGCTGAGAAAGATGATGGTGGTGGCTCGCAATAACTAAATTAATTAATAGTACTCAAATCTCAATAATGAATTCCAATTAAAATAATTGATATCTGATGACACTTTTCTTACGTGTCACTCAATGGAACTATTCCACTTAACAATGTCATCCCCACGGGACAGAGTTAGACACCAGGGTCGTTATTTAACGTGGTGAAAAAGGAACAAAAATTTAAATTGTCTCAGTCGTGAAGGATTTCTCCTTCACTGACAGAGAACAAGAAATTGAAGTGTAGCATCTGGAGAACAGATGGTATTTATTTGCTCCCCCACCGAGCAAATTAGGCACAAGGCCGATTTTTAATGTGAGGAGTGAAGGGAGGGGGAAGGGGAAAAGGGGAACAGCTCCCGAGAGGTGGGAAATGGGAGCTGGTTAAAGGTCAGACATGTGGGGTTGCCCCCACATCTGGTCTTTGCTAGTCATAGCTAGTCATAGCTTGCAGTATCTGCCGGAACAGATACTACACTTTGATCTTGAAAATATATCTGAATAGCTCAGTGGGTAAGATATAAAGCTGTAAGCATCAAGGTTGTCTTTAAAATAAACTCTCCTTAATATAAGGTTGTATATGATGTGGTATAGCGCACGAGATCCAGGGACGCCACGCAATCATTCTACTCATTCTCTTCCCCTCTCTCTATTTATACATACGACGCCTACGTTCAGTCTCGAAAGACAAAGGATGCACCTTGTAGGAGTAGCTGCGCATGTAATTGTGAGGCAAGGGTTGCGCAATCTCCATCTACACCGTTCCTGACCCGGCACTTTTTGAGTCCAGTAGCAATGAGAAATCCAGGACGACTTGAAACAATGCCGAGATTAGCGAAGAGCAACCCCAGCACCTAGACGTCCTAAATGGTTACCCATTAGTACTGACCATGTTCGACGTTGCTTAACTTCGGTGATCCAGCGGGAACCGGTGTGTCAACGTGATTATGCCGTATTACATTAATAAATATATATATATATGTGTGTGTGTGTGTGTGTGTGTGTGTAAAGAGAGAGAGAGAGAAAGTGGAGAGAGGGAGAGCGAAATTTGTTTTTTATTTCTGGTCTGCTTAGTTACTCATGTTTTCTCTACCAGAATCGAATTTACGATCCGATAGTTTCCTCAGACTTTGTAGACTGAAGAAATATTATAGAACTTATTGATAAAAGGTCCAAAGTCAAAATTATAATCAGTAACAGCCAACTGTAAACTCACAACAAACCCTCAAGACAGATGACAAAGGTAGGGAGAGGGGGAGACTTACATCACACAACCAGATACATAGAAGGAGAGAAAGAGGAGAAGATAGAGAGGGGTGGGGAAAAACGGGAGAGGGGTAAATTATTAAGAGAGAAAGAAAGGGAAAAAGAGGCAGCAAGGACCTGGGGTACATATATAAGACAGAAAATCTCTGTTTGAAGAAACGTAGTTTTTCTCAAATAATTTTTTCCACATATGAGCTTAAGAGATTATTGTTAAGCAGTGTCAGTAGTTTACTGTAACTAATGTGTCTTGTTTTCTTTTTGTTTTTTTTACAACTACTCTATAACGGTTATGAAAAAGTTATTTTTATTTTCATATCAGAAAAATTAGTGTTTATAAACGTTTTTTTTTCGCCATTTTAGGGGGTTCCGAGTTTTAAGGAGTCTTCAGTTTTGGAAGGTTACTATAAGGGTTTTGATTTGGGCGAAGTATTTTAGGGATGAGCCGATTTAGAGAAAACTCTTCAGTAAAAAAAGGTTTTTCGGTTTATAATTAAACTAACGTTGCTCAGGCGTTTGGAGGTGTGTGTTGAGCGAAAAAAACAAGGTGGTAGTAGACAGGCTGGCTCGAACCCGTGCCGCGAAAGCAGAAACGAAAGCAAATGAAAATCTAACGCCTTAGCTGATGTCTCCAAGACGAGACCGGATGTCAAATGCGTTACAGAACTCAAATTTAGATATGCACCATTTTTTCATTTTTCACCAGAATTTGACGTCTCCTGGGGACTTTGGTGGCTAAATGGGTGGGGTAAGCAAGTGCGGAACTTATTCGTTGTTTCATGCCTCATTCACTGTGCACGCGCAGGGTACCATGCATGCTTCACTTGTTTGTCTACATTTGTATATAAAGTGTCCTGGCAGACCAGTGTCAGTTTCGCTTCTTTAGGATTAATTTTACTTATTTTTTTCTTTGTTGTTTCCCTTTAGCTTTGCCAAGCCACTAATATATATATATATATATATATATATATATATATATATATATATATATATAACCACTTCATTTAATCACATAAATTAATATACGAAAGTATAAATTTATGCGTAAACTGTAAGTATTTACTTCAACAGTGCTCAATACGTAGGTAGAGTTATAAAATATATATGGCAATATACTATATATATATATATATTTAGTTGAAATGGTAATTAATAAAAACTGAAGAAAGTGCTCAATGCTGTTGTAGAGCAAATATGCGTTTTATTTTTTATTACCGTATCTTTCTGTTAAGTTACATTATTGTTTCAGCTACCCGGCCGTTTTTTCGGCCGTCTGTAGCTTCCTCAGACTTCCCCCTTGTTCCCTTTCTTTCTTCCCCCCCCCCGCTCTTTTCGCACCCCTCCCCAGTTCACTCTTTCACTCTTACATCCCATAACAACGAACATTTCTGTAAAAGTCTGAGGAAGCTACAGACGGACAAAAAAACGGCCGGGTAGCTGAAACAATAATGTAACGTAACAGAAAGATACGGTAATAAAAAATAAAACTTATATATATATATATATATATATATATATATATATATATATATATATATATATATATAAGTAAAATGTCTATATGTCTTTTTTCTATGGTAGTTAAGGAAGACTATTATACAGAAAGGCATTACTTTACATATTCACACTTTTTTAATATATACATATGCACATAACCTAATGAACAGTACATAGGGCCCGAGCAAAGCCGGGCGAAACTGCTAGTGTATATATATATATATATATATATATATATATATATATATATATATATATATATATTATTCATTTATATGTGCATATGTAAGTATATTTATGCATACGTATATATACATATATATGAGAATATATCTAAATATAAACCTATATATACGTATATATACAAGTATATATATACGTATGTATATATACGTATATATAGATGTATATGAAATAAAATGAAGGTGAAAGGACCTGAATACTCAATGTTTCTCCCGATTTATGCGGGATTTTTCAAGAGGGATGGTCATTGACGAAAGAGTCGGAAGATGTGGGGCTATATATAATGATGGGGGAGAGCAGCGTGTTTGCCTTATGTAAATTAGATGTCTATATACATACATATATATAAAAAATAAAGTGAAATTACGAATGGATTTTTGTGGTAAATATATATATATTTAACATGTTTTATTAACTATATATATGTTACATATAGGGGTTTCATTGAGAGAGTTTTATTATACGCGCAGTCTTAGAAGAGTCTTATTATATGTGATGCATCTTAGAGAGAGTGTTCATGAGGAATGTTGAAAGCACTCAGAGAGAGAGAGAGAGAGAGAGAGAGATTGTCCGTTTATAAGAGACTTGATAGATATTGTTCATGTTAGGAGAGATTCCTATATTTTAAAAGTTCATTCCTTAATTGTGTTGAATGGAAAAAGAAGAAGAAAGCTCTTTGACTGAGGACATAGTGTTCAGACAGTTCGGACATGATGATGTTGAGACGTGTATGTAAAGACATATAACACAAATATATAATACAATTCCACTTTACCTTTTTGTAAGAATCATAAGACACAAGACGAGCTTTACAAAAAACACTTGATGGTTTATTTCGTCACACGGCCGTGTTTCCATCACCAAGAATTCAAAGTCTATAATTTTTTTTCTTGAAGTGACGTCTCGCTCCTAGACGATGACTCTCTCTGAGTTTCTTCACTGACTGACTAACTCTAAAGTTTTTTCTCTATTCCTAGAACTTTCTATTTTCCGTGACGTCATACACATGTTAAAACATGTGCCTTCTTACACGTGCTCTGGACATACGTGTCCAAAACTTTTCCTATTTCTCAGTAACCTATTTTTCCAATATCTTAAAAACATTATCTTATAAGCTGCATTCTTTCAATTTAAAATTTCATAACAAACTTGATAGTTAACATTCTTTCCTTGAAATATTTATCTATATTCTAAACAAATGTTTGTTTTTCATTTTTAAATTCTCACACGTAATCTATTTCTAAATTAAATTACGAGGTTCGAATTTGTCTATTGCTATTTCATTTTCATTTTAAACTAAATTCTCCATTTTCATACTTACATGAAAAGGGGACAGCCCTTATCATGTAACATATATATATATATATATATATATATATATATATATATATATATATATAATGCGAGCAAAAAGTTTATAAGACATGTTATAAAATACTTTGAAAAATAGTTAAAAACATATTGAATCTGAAAAGGAAACACTAGATAAGTGGATAAACCTTACTCCCCGGAGTTTCGAAGAAATATTTTCCTTCTCATCAGAGGGTAGGAATTAGCAAAATGCGTGATCGGATTTTGCATGCAAAAGTATTTGATGAAACAACAAGTAAGTCAAAGATCTTACTTGATAACAAAAAAGTGAAGCAGAGAGGATATGGTGAAGAAAAAGGTGATTACACGTGAATGGATAGTCTGGCGGAAGATACATAATCCAGTGACGGTAAAATCCAAATATATAACTTCAAGAAAGTTAATTGAATTTCCATTTGCACAAGTAAAATCCAAGGAAATCCCGTAATTGGAAGATGGTCCAAAATAATCCAAAGGCAGAAATCCATGGAAAAATTCACAAAAATGTGTACAAGGGAAAAAAAGAAAAAATTCCAATAATATTAATAAAAGAAAAATAAGATATGCTTTTCACTCTACTGCCGAGACATAAATATAAATAAGAAAGATCAGGGAAGAAGAAGACGAGAAAAAACTTAAATGCTGATAGAATTAAATATAAAATAGAAAAACAAATGTCAAAATGACCCAGACAGGAAATGTTAAAAGGCGAAAAAAAAACATGTATATGGCAAAATAATATAGGTCAACTGAAATGTACAGGTCATCACTTAAAAATTTTCAGGAAGAGTTATTAGAAGACACTAAATGGAAAATAAATAAATTAATAAATAAATAGAAAATAAATAAAAAATAAACAATAAATAAAAAATTTAAAAAAATAAAAAATAAAATATAAAATATAAAATAAAAAATAAAAATTATTTAATATGAGAGGATGGCCAGTATCTGCAAATTCAGGAAAAAGCAAGCAAAAAAGTAAGTAAATGCATGTAGTAAAATATAAGTAATAGATAATAAAGTTTGAAGGATAAAGCAGAAAATGCAGATAAAAAACCGGCTATGCAAAGAAGAAATAAAGAATTAAAATAAAGGATTATTAAATTATAAAGTATTAAGAAGTATGTAGAAAAAAACGATAAAGTTGAAGAAAAAATTATATATCTATATAAAAGGTAAAAGTAATAACTATGTAATTTCAAAATTGCCATAATTAAATTTAGACTTATGTTTACAGAAAGAGATCAGTTCATTTTTAGAATTTATTATATTGTTTCTTTGAGGGGAAGTAATTATAGTTATAGCTTCGGTTGTGCAGAGGCGACATGACTTAGAGCCTAGAGTATTTATGATAGTCCATTTGATTGAGAAGGGGGTATTGTTAGAGTTAAGTTTTTTAATTAAAGTGGTTAGAGAAGTTCCTTTGTTATTATTAGAATTATGGTTGTTAAAAGAAGAAATGTGATTTGATATTCTTTTCTTAATTAATGTTGAAGTAGCGCTGATATATATATGTACTTTATTAAAAGCTCGATGTCTGGTATTAATATTAATTTGCTGATTTGTATTAGTAAAATGGTTTGAATTTTGTTCATAGTGTTCAACATATGGTGGGACAATGTCTGTATGAGGACTATTTTGGAGGGGATAATGAGTGTTGTTAGTGTTAAGATGGCTGTTAGGAGAAATATTATTATTCCCATTATTATTATTATTATTATTATTATTATTATTACAAGTTGTATGATTGTAGATGGAGGGAATGCTCGAGTGGTGTATTGGATTAGTAACTATATCTGATGGAGGATGGGGAGAAGAATAACTTGAAGATGAAATATTAGTGTCTGTTATGGGAGGATTGCGTGGGAGCTCAGTAATTGTGCAAGAATACATAACATCTTTATGGATGCAATCATTATTGAGTGGGCAAAGATGTTTGTTATTACAATTACAGTTAGTTTTGGGTTGAATTGGGAAAGGGATTTGTTGGGCTGATTTAATGTTTTTTTATTAGATGTAAAGATTCTTTGTGCTAAATTAGGCATTGTTGAATAAGAACTCCTGATTGAATTTTTATTGAAAATAGAACTATATCTGTGTGGGTATTTTAAAGAGTTTTGTACAATGTTGAAGAATTCCTTAGGTATATTAGTTTTGACATTTAGGCTAAATGGAGGATTAAACCAAATATTTTTCTTTCCCCTGATGCGACTGGGTGGGTTAGAGGCATTGCGATTAGTATTTTGGTTTGGATTATATATGTAGACTGGTTCATTGTTATTGATAGCGGAAGATCTTGTTATTTGAACTGGTTTCTTACGAGTCATATTGTGTGTGATTACAGATTTAAGGCAGCCTACAAGAGGAGCATAATTGTTGTATTTAATCTTTTCTTTGTGTCCTGAGTTCCATAAGGCATTACTGAAGAAAGTAGGATTTTGATTAAAAGTTTTTTTTATCAGCAGAAAGAGCAGAAATTCTTCTAGAGACGGATGGTACTATAGATTTTATAATTGAGTTGGGATGGTAAGAAGATTTATGGACGTATAAAAGCGTAATATTAGGTTTATGATAGGGGTTATGAGTTTCGGTGTTAAGATTAAGTGTAACATCTAGAAATTTTGAAGTTTTTTTGTTTGGTTCGAAAGGCCAAAGTTATTGAAGAAGTTACGTAATATTTTAATTGTTTTGTTGTACTCTCTTGGCCTGGCTGTTGTAGAAAAAGGGGCATCGTCTCTATAAAGGCGCCCTTGGATATGTTTAAAGTGGTATTTAAGTTCTTTCAGCAAGAAGAGTCCCACTAAATCGGTAACTTCTGCAGAGTCAGAAGGATCCATCAAGATGTCAAAATTATCAGGGGTATCCTTTCTAGTCCAAAGCTTAATTTTAAATTGTATAAGAGACTTTCTCGCTTTATTTATATATATATATATATATATATATATATATATATATATATATATATATATATATATAGTTGTTCTCTTTAATAATTATGTTTGACAGATAGGGAGCAATGTGTAAAAACCCTTTTCTTTGTTTAATTATATTGCTGAAATCGGAGATTATAGCTGACTCAATTAAACGTCGTGTGGATCTGTTTTGTATGTGTTTAAGGAAAGTTGCTTTGTTAAAATTAAAATGGGGGTCGTTCTCCATGATGTGACAAAATATGGCGTTGAGTGTATTGTTGTTTTTTACATCTCTTTTTTGTTCATATATTCTTTTATTGAAATTACGTTGAGTTTCTCCTACGTATATTCTTCTACAATCAAGGCAGGGTATGGAATATATTCCGGTTTTGGTGTTAGTGTTGGTATTAGTCATAATTTTACGTGTTAGATCCCTAATTATTAAAGAGTTTAGTTTTGTTATTTTAGTGCCTGTCTTATTTAGGTTCTTATAGATTGCGTCGTTGTTTTTATTAGTTGGAAATGTTAATTGTCTTTCGTGTGTCTGGCTATTAAGGGAATTGTCTCGGTTTCGGTTATGGTAAATTTTTAGTGCTTTCCTTTTTGTATTTGTCAACAAATGTCGAGGGTATCGTAAGTTCATGAATGTATGTTCGATATACTCAAATTCGTCCTTGATGTATTCTTCACTGCATATTCTCATAGATGTATATATATATATATATATATTCATATATATATATATATCGTACGTATATATGTATGAATATATATACATATATACATATACATATGTGTATATACACACACATATATATGTATAGATATACGTATATATACGTATATATATATACATGTATACATATATACATATGTGTATATGTGTAACGTGCATCCAGGAGATAAGCGCCCGCGTGTTTGCGTGTTGTGTGGGTACGTAGGAGAGACGGATGAGGGGAAAAAGACTTACCTCGAGACCAGCTCAGCGTTACCGACCAAAAATAGAAAAGAAAGACCAAGATGGCGGCCGCCGTCTTTTGTAAAGTATGATGTCTCGCAAAGTCACACGAATTCTCGGAATATGCAAATTTAGCCGGCCTAGAACGACGATAAAAGCGGGTGATGAAAAAGACGTTGGGAGAGCGACAATTGAGTTGGCCGGGGAATCGTGTGGCTGTTGCTTCTTGTGCCGTGTTGAGGATATCTTACCGTGTTAAAGAGAGAGTCGGGCGCCATCTTGAATTTTTCCTTACACTTTTTCGTTACAAGCTATTTCGGTCATTTGGCCTCTAGGACTATGACCGAGTCGAAATTTGACTTAAAGCTCATACCCGAGTTTGACGGGTCCACGTCCATCGCCGACTGGGTTGAAAGGGTCGAGCTGACGTGCGACCTTTGTGAAGTGAAAAGGGTACACACTGTGATTCCCCTGAGATTGGCTGGGGGTGCCTTGAGTGTATATCGGCAACTCAGTGCTGCCGAAAAGGGAGATGTCACCGCAATTAAAGCTGCGCTGTACAAGGCATTTGCCATGGATCCTTGTACGGCCTATGAAAAATTTGCTTCCCGAAAACTTCTACCGGAGGAAAGCGTGGACGTTTTCTTTGCTGAGTTAAAGAAACTCGCAGTTCTGTTTGGTGGAGGGGTGTCGGAGCGGACGCTCGCGTACGCGTTTTTGGCGGGCCTTCCCACTCGGGTGAAGCAGCTACTGAGAGCCTCAACCAGCCTTTCAACAACGACCATGGAACACTTGATGGAACGTGCTCGAGCCATCATCAAAGATGAGGAGGACCTGGGGGAACCAGTTGTGATGGCGACACAGACAGGCCAGATTGGCGCTCGGGAGATTCCGAATCAGAACCCTGCAAGCAATGGGAAATGTTTTCGCTGCGACCGACGCGGACATTTTGCAAGGAATTGCACCAACAGGGGGCGTGTGCGCTGTTTTAAGTGTGGCGGTTTGGGGAATCTAGCCCAAAACTGTGCGGGAAACGTATCAGGGGAGAGATAAATTTTAACAAGGCGCAACCAGTAATGACCGTCTACGTAAACAGGATACCCTGCTCAGCACTTCTCGACTCAGACTGTTCTCATACTATAGTGAGCACCAGGCTGTGTCCAAGTTGGACTAAGAGGAAGATCAAAGTCACCACGATAGGAGGCGAGACCCAGACATGCTGTGGAGCTGGAACTGTTAAGATCTACACGGACACCGGTGCAGCCACTAAGATCAATGTGCTCGTGACCCAAGGAAATCTCCTGGGGTTTGACCTGTTGCTCGGATACGATGCCATCAAGGCGCTGGGGGGAGTCGCAATTCATCGGGATGGAAAGGTGCGATTCTTAGAGGCCCCAGTGTGTGCAGCGCTCCATATCGATCGGCCGGATTTTACAGTGGACTACGACTCGCGCAAGAGGGCCTGGATTGCATCTTGGAAGTGGACCGAGGGAATGGCACCGACTAAACTCAAGAATGAGGTTGCAGAGTACCCTATACCCAGTGAGGCCCGAGCAGAATACGAAAGGGAACTAAAGGCGTGGATCCAAGATGGCTGGTTAATCCCCTACCCTGAGGACAAGCTTGGGCCTCCCAAGGGTCTAATACCCTTGATGGCAGTAGTCCAGCATAACAAGTCGAAAGTACGGCCCGTGCTGGACTATAGGGAGCTTAACAAGCATATTGAAGCCTACACTGCCGATGCTGACGTATGCGCCAGTAAATTGAGGGAATTGCGTCATAAAGGCACTAATGTCTCGATATTGGATTTGCGAAAAGCCTATTTACAGGTGCGAGTTGATGAGACGTTGTGGCCGTTCCAGACAGTTTGGTTCCAAGGGCAGAGGTACTGCCTTACACGCCTTGGCTTTGGCCTAAATGTGGCACCACAGATCATGAAGACTATTGTCAACACAGTATTGTCCCAAGAAAAGCCCATGAGGGACTCAACGTCAGCTTACATTGATGACGTATACGTCAATGAAGATGTACAGACTGCGTCGTGTGTCAAAGAAAAGTTGGCTCAGTTTGGTCAAGAATGCAAGAATCCTGAACGTTTAAGGGAAGGAGCACGTGTATTGGGATTGGATGTTTATGAAGAAGATGGCACCCTACAACGGAGGCGTGGCAGTGAAATTCCAAGCATCCCCAACCTCGTTACAAGGCGGACCGTTTTTTCTTGGTGTGGAAAACTTGTTGGTCACTTACCGGTCTGTGGCTGGCTCCGCGCAGCTGTTGGTGTGATTAAACGCAGAGTAAATTTAACAACCACGGGTTGGGATGACATATCCGATGATGTCCTACTAACTCTGATGATTAAAGAGACACTGGAGAGAGTGATCAAGAAGGACCCTGCCTGTGGGCGGTGGTGTGTTAACGGAGACAACGTAGGTGTGTGGGTTGATGCCAGTTCTTTGGCGTTGGGAGTATCGTTGGAGCAAGGAGGAAACGTGTTCGAGGATGCGTGTTGGCTGCGGCCCGTAACAGATTCTCAGCATATCAACCTGGCAGAGCTGGACGCTGTTGTAAAGGGGGTAAATCTGGCCCTGCAGTGGCAGTCTAAGAAGTTGACCTTGTACACAGATTCTCTGTGTGTCTACCACTGGGTGTCTGACACACTTTCAGGACGGACACGAATCCGTACCAAGCAAGCGAAATGTTAATACGGAGAAGGCTAGACACGCTAAAAAACCTGGTATCTGAGTATGGGCTATCACTGAGCGTCACTCTGGTGCCATCACATTGTAATCGTGCTGACCAACTGACCCGTGTACCTCACAAATGGTATGAAGCCGCGAAGATGGGAATGGAGATTACTGCTCGATCTTGTGCAGTTGCAATCGACCGATGTCAAATACAAAAAAATCATGCACAGAGCGGACATCCGGGTATCAAGAGGACCCTTTATTTTGTGAGGCGTGCATACCCAGCAGTGACCAAGATGGATGTCAGACAGATCGTCAGAAATTGTGAGGCTTGCCAGTCTATTGATCCTGCACCTGAGCGATGGCAGAAGGGTCGCTTGGAAGTTGAGAGTGTGTGGCAGCGGCTGGCCATGGATATTACCCATTACAGTGGCAAGCCCTTTCTAACTCTCATTGATTGCGGGCCTACGAGATTTGCGGTGTGGCGGCAGATGACCAGACAGGATTCAGCAAATGTTGTTCGCCACCTATCATCCATTTTTTTTGAGCGAGGTGCGCCGGAAGAGCTCCTAACTGACAATGATGCAGCGTTTTGTAGCCAGCAAGTTCGGCAGTTGTTAGATGAGTGGGACGTCCGACTACGGTTGCGATGTGCGCATGTGCTGTCAGGAAATGGCATTGCTGAAAGAAGCCATCGCAGCATCAAGAGAATTGCTGCCAGGAAGCGATGTACTATTGCGGAAGCAACATATTGGTACAACATTACGCCAAAGGACGGGACGTCCCCTTCAACCGCACCTGCGAATGCTATTTACACGTACCGAGTCGGAGTGAAGGGAATCAACACTACGCAGCCAACCGACAAGGGAACATATAACAGATATGAAGTGGGAGATCCAGTGTGGGTGCGACCTCCAGGAAATCGGTGCACCGACAAGTTTAAGCGAGGACAAATATCTGGAGTGATTAGCCAGCAGTCTGTTTTGGTCGATTGAACCCCACGACATGTGCGAGATCTTCGCCCAGCTACCGAAAGACGTGGGGAGTGACGATTGAGTTGGCTGGGGAATCGTGTGGTTGTTGCTCCTTGTGCCGTGTTGAGGATATCTTACCGTGTTAAAGAGAGAGTCGGGCGCCATCTTGAATTTTTCCTTACACTTTTTCGTTACAATATGTACGTATATATATATATATGCATATATATATAATTATTTACTATAATTATACATATATATATATATATATATATATATATATATATATTTGTTTAATAATATTCTAAGTTCCAAATCAAAACGGATAGAATCAACAATATTTTATTCACTTGTGCTCTTCAAAACGCTGCCATAACCATAAACTTTAATTCAGGCTACTATATTATATATAAAAATCATTTTATAAAATAAACAGTAGGTTCTCTACAGTGCAATGATGACTACAATGTATTGTGGACTAATCTATATGAAAGACAAGTACATCCAAGGATGGAATACTGCTGCAACATCTGGACAAGAGCTGCTAAAAACAGCCTATCCTGCCTTGACAGAGTACAAAATAGACTTCATAGCCTAGTATGGGGATGCTCTTTTATCTTCTCTGCAACCATTCTCCCACAGAAGAGACGTTGCGAGCCTGTCGTTGTTTTATTGTTATTTTCATGGAAAGTTCTCGTCTGAGCTCAAATCTTTGGTCCCGCTTCGCCAATCTTTCACGAAAAACACCCGTCTAGCTGAAACCAATGTCAGTAATTTTTCCCACTCTTTATCTGTGCCTAAATCAAAACGTAGATTCCCTGAACAAAGCTTCTTTCTTAGAAGTGCACGCCTGTGGAACTCACTTCCGTTTGCCTGTTTCCCACTTGACTACAACGTGGATGTCTTCAAGTCCAACATAAACAAATTCCTGATAAATCGCCCCTTAAGTAAGACACTTTATCAAATCTCCATTACTAACGATTACTACGATATTATCCCATTGGTTACTGTACACGCAATAACCCTTATCCCCGAGTGGCCTCCGGCCTTGATAAGTGGTGACTTCCATGTAAAAAAAAAGATAGAATCGACATTATTTTATTCACTTATGCTCTTCAAAACGCTGCCATAAACATACACTTTAATTCAGGCTATTATATATAAAAACATTTTATAAATTAAACAGTAGGTTCTCTACAGTGCAATGCCAACTACAATGTATTGTGAACAAAGTAACTGCAAAGAGGCATGTGAAACTCCATTCCCATGCACCGGGACGTAGGTCTCCAACTAAAGCAGTCAATTAGTTGATTTGATAGAAAAATTGGCGATTTCGCCGATTTTGATGACAATGAAAATATGGGAGTGTGAAACAGTCGTTGATCATCCTTCGATCCCGGGAAACGTCAGGTCTCCCAGCAAGTTGCCAAACATATGTGATCATCTACGAACCATGGTCTTCTTCAGAGCAGACCGTCAGTGGATACATGCGTGGAACTACCGCTTTTCGGATTTATGGTCCTCCTGCATATCACCTGTATTCTCCCTATGCCCATGTAATATTCCTGGGTGCCAACATTGAAAGATGTTTCCGCTCTGCAAACGCTTTGTTATAATAAAAGAAATTTTGTAGGTGTGCAACTGGAACTACTGCTACTCGGATTTGTGGTCAAGGTTTACTTCTCTAGATCCGCGGTCCTGGATATGACCTTAAACTATATCCGATGGTGAGGCTCCAGCTTGTGGGCTTTGGGGAGTATGGAGCCACCCTTTAATTGCCATTGCTCCCAAGTCCACTCTGACCCGGAGTGATAGTACCTGTTAGGGTCCTAACTATGGGTTAAATAGAAACTGACTTGAAAACAAAAAAAAAACAAACAAATATACTCTATTAAATTTTTTTTTTCAAAATCACGGGATTTGGCATTAAATAACCTGAAAAGCGCTGATGTGCCGTAAAACAAAAACAAACAACCAATCTAGATCCGTCATGTTACTTCTATATTCAGTTATATTAAAGGTCATACTCCTGAAGGTCAAGTCAGGAAAATACTACTCCTTATCAAACTCTTTATTAGCAGGTGCAACTGAAACTATTGCTGCTTGTGGAATAACATGATTTGTAGTCATTGACTCACTCCTCTAGATCCGTCGTGTTTTGTCTATTTTGTCTTAATAACGCGAGAAAAATGCGGCTTATCGCCACGATCGGTCATTACAGCGTTGCTCTATTTTGCGAATTACATAGTGCTGGAGTGTATGGAGACCAGGCATATAAGCCTATAAATGTGAAAAAGAACTTCCTTTCTGCACACTCGTTTATATTCTTATCAATTTGTTACAGTTGGTGATGGGGCATTCTAAAGGTTGCTAGACATTTATACGCTATACATCCAAACCGAGAGATTTTTGAAAGATTCTAACCGTCCTTTTAAGTGCAATTGTTTGCATCTCTCTCGCACTTGGTTCGCCGAGTATATTTGCCAGATAGTTTGCAAAATGTTTTTTCCTGAGTCCGGTTACTCCTATTATAACTAAAATGCTAGAGATCTCCCTAAGATTCCAGTCTCTTTTCAGGTCTTACACAACGCATTGGAATTTCGTTATCTTTTCTATATCGGGTCTGTTTAATCAAGCATCTTTAGGGACACTAACTTCTACTCAGGTTGCTTTTTCTCCTTCGTGTCCCATGTCATATCCCAAGTTTTAATAGCGCCGTTTCTGTGCGTAGTTGTAGGGATTTCATAGTAATAGTAGATTGTTCATGACTTAAAAAAAAAAAAATTATTCAATTTTCACCCCAAACAAGGCACAGTGCAACTTTGAAGCAGGGGCTACTGTCAGGGACTTAATTAGCAGGGCCATTATGAAGGGAGATGAGTAGAAATATGTTTGTTCACATTACACTCGAACTTCTGCATATCAGTACGGTTGGGAAAGCAGAATTCCGGAAGGGAGTTCCAAAGACCTGCAGTTCTTGGGAAGAAACTATTGGAGTAAAAGGCTTTCTTGCACCTAGGGATCTCTACTGTAAAGGGATGAGACCTACTAGTTTGTCGGGTTTGTCGGGGGTAGTTACGTCGGGGAGGTACAAGTATTTGCAGTTGGTCAGAGCATTCACCATTAAAGTATTTGTAGAACAGGCAGAGGGATACAACATCTCGTCGATGGGACAGAGTCTGAAGCCTAGATGACAGTTCAGGACCTATCAGGTTGGCGACTCTCTTTTGAACCCTGTCCAGGAGCGAGAGACAAGCAGCAGATGCACCAGCCCAGATTTGACAACAGTACTCCATACATGGGCGAATAGTGGCCTTATAGAGGTACAGAATACTGTCTTATTTCCAACTTTGTATTCCGGTAGATGTAAACAGGATTTGCTGTTGCATTTGCTATTCAACTTCTTACAGATTGTCTAGTGGAGATATTTCACACTCCATTGTGTCACATTGTATTATAGCCATCTACCAGCAGAACCTTACAGCTAAACGTAATTTGCCTTTGAAATACGGAATATATATATATATATATATATATATATATATATATATATATATATATATATATATATATATATATATAGGAAATGTAACAATATATATATATATATGTAACAAAATATATATATATATATCTACGAAATGTAACAATATATCTATCTATCTATCTATATATATATATATATATATATATATATATATATATATATATATATATATGCGAAATGTAACAAGAAATGAGGCCGTGTTTACGAATGCAGAAATGAAAAATAAATCAGACAATATCGATTCAAAAATTCGGGTTAATTATTGAATCATTTGCCGCCATTTTTTTTTTGGATTTCTACGCGGAAGAAAACGAACGTGCGCAAAGCCGTGCTCATAAGTGTGTCCGGGCGTTGATAATCGAAATTTTATACATGTAATAAACGAAATGCATTGGATAATGAATATTGCCTTCTAAATAATAACAGTAAATGTTTTCCGGTGGATATCATCGTACCCACCTTCACACGTCCACCTAAGAAACAGTCTCGTTGGTTAGTTGAATATCTATTCCTGTTAAGCATGGCTTGATAGAAAATCAAAATGCCTTCTATGCTTATTCCGCTCGAATGCCTTCTATGTTTATCCCGCCCGAATGGATCAGAGGGGCGTGCATTGTTACGATAAGTGAACATATGCATTCATGACCTGAGAGTTTCATATCTCTGTTATATATATATATATATATATATATATATATATATATATATATATATATATATATATATAAGAGCAAATAGTTAATAAAACATGTAAAAAAAAACACTTCGAAAAAGAGTTAAAACATATTTAACCTGAAAATGAAACACTTAATAAGTGGATAGTCGTTAATCCGCGGAGTTTCGAAGAAATATTTTTCTTCTCATCAGAGGGTAGGAATTAACAAAATGCGGGATCAGATTTTGCATACAAAAGTATTTGATGAAACTGCAAGTAAGTCAAAGATCTTACTTGATAACACAAAGTGAAGCAGAGGGAATATAGTGAAGAAAAAGGTGATTTCACGTGAATGGATAGTCTGGTGAAAGGTAAAGTATCCAATGACGGGTATATATATATATATATATATATATATATATATATATATAAATAAAACGTAATACGTCCTAAAATGTGGGCGGAAAAAATGTAAACCAAGGGCAAATAACTCCTTTCTCATAAAAAACGCTCAGGGAGCGAAAAAAGAAAGAAATTAGTACGTAATCGCTAATAAAAAAATAAATCAAAATTCAACAATCTTATATGTACATATACATATACATATGCATACATATACATATGCATATATTCCAAATATTATTTATAATTATTTCCCCACTTTAAGAAGTAAGTTCTTAAAAGTTGAGCACTCTCTGGGAAATAAAAGGCGGTCGGTTGATCTTGTGTGAGATCGCGATTTCCGGTCGTTCGGTCACTATTTACTGTCTTAATAACGTTATGTCTGTATTTGGTTTTCTAAATGGTAACGCGGTGTACTTGTGCCAAGGGGTAACGTGCGTTGCTAATGGAGTAAAAGGTAGCTTCATGGCGGGGTTCGAATCCTTTGACCAGCGGCAATCGTCTCTTCCTGCACCGATCATTGCGAAAACATAAAGTACTAGTGTCTGTAAGTATAAAAATAATTATTATTTCTGTATATGTTGGCAAAAACGGAAATTGACTACAATTGTTCGTCCTTAAATAATTTGGTTAGCAAAATTGGTTGAGAGTAATATTACCAAAAACATTTGTTAAATATTATTCTTACTGAAAACGACATAAATCATGGTTTAAATACAAAATAAAATTTGGGCAGTGTGACCCATGCCAACACATAAAACGGGCATTAAACAACTACTAATACTACTACTATTTCTGCTACTGCTGTTGCGGCTCATAATGATGATGATGATGATGATGATGATGATGATGATGATGATGATGCTGATGGTGATGCACCATGGTGATCATCATGAAGATAATTATGATGAGGATGTAAGGACGCGTTTATTTTATCACAATCCAATCCTATATTGGGGCACTTTAGTGATCGTCTGATCAGTACGGGGGTGAGAATCTGGATAATGAATGGACGCCACAATTATCGGACCTTAATCTCCAATATTTTTATTTCGTAATATCGATCAAAACATTTCACAGCCTTCCTGAACTGAAGAGGGATATCATAGTGAAAATCAGGACAGTGCCAAGCAAGGGGCGTGTCAAATTTATTGACAATTTAGCATATCGTGTGTTTCTCATTGACCGACCATAAATAAAAAAAAACTGTTGGACATGGATGACTAAAATCTGGACAAGTCAGGCGAGTACTAAAATCCATTTATGCAACAGAGGATTCGATTGCTTGATCCAGGTAGGTAGTTCTCAGTTGCAAGCGCTGTTGGACTTAGTTTCTAATTTGAAGACCGTTGTTCTTCGCTGATCGCTGTTCAGAATTCATTTTTTGATTTGTTTTCAAAGTTTTTTCACAAAGCCACTCGAGGACAAGGGTTAATTAATGTTAGGTGTTAGTGTTACATGATAAGGGCTGTCCCCTTTTCATGTAAGTATAAAAATAGAGAGATTTAGTTAAAATGAAAATGAAATAGAATAGACGAAATTCGAACCTCGTAAATTAGGTTTAGAAATAGATTACGAGAGAGAATTAGAAAATGGAATGTAAAACAAACCATTGTTTAGCTTAGAGATAAAATAGTTTCAAGAAAAGAGTGTGCGTTGTCAATTCTGTTATGAAAAATTCAATTGAGGAATGCAACTATATAAGATAATTTAATAAACATGTTTTTAACATATTGGAAAAATAGGTTACTGGGAATATAGGTTAAAATTCCTTTTGTAAACAAAGGAAAAAGTTTTGGACACGCATGTCCAGAACACGTGAAAGAAGACACATGTTTTAACATGTGTATGACGTCATGGAAAATGGGAAATTCTAGATATAGTTAGAAAACTTTAGAGTTAAGGGGGAGAAACTAGGGGAGAGTCAGAGAGAGAGTCTGAGGACGACAGACGACAGTCCAGACATGGACATTCGAACGTCTAGAAGCGAGACGGTCACTTTTGAAACGTAGAATGTGAAGCTTTGAATTCTTGACTCAGAAAACCACGGCTGGTCGTGAGAAGAAATAAACCCATCATGTGTTTTTATAAACGTCGTCTTTGTGTTGTAATTCTACCAAAAGGTAAAGTGAAAATTGTTATTATATGTCTTGTATATCATGTGCTTTAAAATGTCTTTACATACACATCTTACATACACAATATGAACACTAAGACTGTCGGAACACTATCTCCTCACTCAAAGAGCTTCTACACTTCTAAGTACGAACATTTTAATATATATGAATCGCTTTATAACACGAACAATCTCTAAGTCTTACAACATTTCTCTCTCTCCCTCTCTAAGGTACAACATCACTTGTAATAAGACTCTCTTACTAAGACTCTCACTATCAATAACAACAAGAACAATAATAACAATGAACTATAAATATAACATTAGTTTGATAATCGTTAATAGTGTAAATTGTGTAGAATTTGATGATTTAAGTGGACGGCTCAACAAGAACTTGTTTACATTGAACTTTAAGACTACCATCTTGTACTCAACATGGAAGCACGCCAGCAGAACAGTGTTCCAGAGGCGGGTAAGTCTAGGAAACAAGTCCTATTCATGGAATCTGCGTTAGGATCTAAGCACAGATATGGTGTAGGCGGGGGAGTCGTATATAGTGGTCGTAGACAAGCTAAAGTTTATTTCTACCAAACTGACTTGAATTGAAAAAAGAATTTCATGGTTACTATTTTGGGGGAGTTATCCTATAAACATTCGGGGTTTAAGATTTGGTTAGTGCAAAGCTCATTCACGGTCACATCTACTATTAATGACGTAACGTTGTTCGGGAACCAATACAATTATTCATTATCCATATTCTCACCCCCTACTGATTAGACGATCACTAAAGTGCCCCAATATAGGATTGGATTGTGATAAACACGTTGTTCTTGCCAATCGCAAATCAGACAAAGGATAGAAAAGAACTTCAACTCGCTTTTTCTTTGTAACGACGAAATTTTATTTCTCACTTTTACGGCCTTGACGTCACTCACGTGATTTCGAACACAATTTCGTTCCGTGCTCTACGCCTGTAAAGTGATCATTCTCTTTCTTCTTTATAGTCTTTTTTTTCTTTACTGGTGACGTCATTTTGCATGCGTTTACGTCCCCGCTATGTTACAATGAAACAATCACAAAAAAACCGCATATCATTAAAGTTTTATAAAAACAAAGATTGTTGGATATTCACAACTGAAATTTGGTGGGTAAGCCAGGCATAACCTGTAGTTTATTTGTACAAAATATTGTACAAAAGGTAGTGAATTTTATTGTCTATTTCATTATTGGGATATTAGGGGCACTTTGGGGTATCCGACATTTTGTAATTATGTTTAATGATGTAGTGATCCGATTCTGAAATCTTTACAATGATAATTTATAACTTATAATAACTTATAATTACTTATAATAACTTTTAATTACTTATAATAACTTATAATAACTTACAATGACTTATAATTACTTATAATAACTAATAATTACTTATAATAACTTATAACTTATAATTACTTATAATAACTTATAATAAAGTATAATTACTTATGATTACTTATAATAACTTATAATTACTTATAATTACTTATAATAACTTATAATTACTTATAACTATTTATAATGACTTATAATTAGTTGTAATTACTTATGATAACTTATAATTTCTTATAATAACTTCAAATTACTCATAATAACTTATAATAACTTATCATTACTTATAATTACTTATAATATCAGTGCACAGAGTAAAAAATCGATTTCACAATCGGGTGAGAAATTATCTCTTCTCTCCCCGACTGCTACTTTCTTACATAATAGATGTCTGTTAGTCTTTCTTTACTTCATCGTTTTTTTTTTATCCATGACAGGTGCACTACTTAGATTGAATCTCGACTTACCTCTCAGTAAAATATTTACGGCAAGAATTCGTCTTCTACCATCATTGCTCTGGAACAAGAGGTGAGAAACCCTTTCGGGGCATCCCTGACTTCCAACCCTTGAGGTTCTTTTATCAGATGTGAACTGCTCTCGTAGGCAAACATAATCTGCCCGTGTAATTCAAAATGTCTGTATGAGTCAGGTGACAATTGTTTCGTGTAAACAAGTAAGAAGAAGTGTAGAGTTTGAGAAAAAAAATCATTTGGAGCTTGTGTCAAATTCTATGCATGTGTCTTTTTTACATGGAGGTCAACACTTATCAAGCCCCGGAAGCCACTCAGGTATAAGGGTTCTTGCGTGTACAGTAATCAATGGGATATTATCGTAGTAATCGTTAGTATTGGAGATTTGATTTCAAGATTTGATTTTTTTATGTTGGACTTGAAGACATCCAAGTTGTAGTCAAGTGGGAAACAGGCAAACGAAACGGAGTTCCACAGGCGTGCACTTCTAGGAAAGAAACTTTGTTCATGGAATCTACGTTTTGATTTAGGCACAGATAAAGAGGAGGAAAAATTACTGACAGTGGTTTCAGCTAGACGGGTGTTTATCGTAAAAGATTGGCGAGGGGGGACCAGAGATTTGAGCTCAGACGAGCACTTGCCATGGAAATAACGATAAAACAACGACAGGCTCGCAACGTCTCTTCTGTGGGAGAAGGGTTGCAGAGAAGATAAAAGGGCATTCCCCACTAGGCTACGAAGTCTATTTTGTACTCTGTCAAGGCAGGATAGGCTGTTTTTAGCAGCTCCTGACCAGATATTCAGCAATAATCTCTCCCTCTCTCTGTCTGTCTCTCTCTTTCTCTCTCTCTGTCTCTCTCTCTCTCTCTCTCTCTCTCTGTCTGTCCCTCTCTTTCAATGAAGAAATAAAGGAGATTTTAATTCCATTGTAATGTAGTTAAAGTTTGGATTCCGTTCGCGATGGATGGTAGCAGTATGACGGCGAACATGTCGGCGACACAGGCATCAGGTCAGTTTAGTATGCTCCTTCGGTGTCAAAATAAAATAAATTATATTTTTATAAAACAAAATGCTTTTGCTCGCTATTTTGTGAAGCGCTCAATTTTCAGAGAAACGGTCCCTGTAATGAAACAAAGCCGACGATGCAAATGATGCCCGTAACAACGCAACGACGACTCGTTAACCAGACCTGCCAGCCGGTTTTAGCCGACATCATATAAATCCCTTGATGTAAGAGGATGTGCCTATCGTTCCATTTGTTTTATTTCCCCGGGGAGCTAGTGCTGTCTGCCAGGATGGAATAATCGTTCCAGAAACGTGTCCATAACACGGACATACAAAGAAACTTTCCGGTAAACAATCGTATCACATTGCACACTGCAAGGGACTTTTCTTTTTTCCTTCTGTAGAGTACACCACCACAGTACTTGTTTGATGACGAAAACACGATCCTTTTCACGTCTAATGTCATTAAATACTCGTCGAGCCGTCCTCATGCGTAATCAAATTCTGCCCAGTGCTTCTAATCCTTTATATTGATTTTCTTCCAACTGACAATCGAGAGATTAGTAAGGGGATTTTCCCTCGGTATCAATATCTACAAAGTCTAGTTAATTTCTAAAAATGACCTTTTCACTGTTGACTGCGTTATAGTACTACACCAGTGCAGTCGGTTCCCAAGTTTTGCATCCTCTCTTTGTAATATTTTGTCTATATAATTATGATTCGCACTTTTACAAAATGCACGTCTTAATAACTGATAACTGTGTTTTTTTCTAATCAAACAACAATTTGTTAAATCAACAAAGTTTTATTTACATTACACGATAGTATTACAAGCGAGAGAGAGAGAGAGAGAGAAAAAGAAAGAGAGAAATTCAGTATTGGGTATGTGGCGGCGATGGTAGAAGTGTATCAGCTCTTCTCTCCTTTTCTGACTAACTGACTGCCTCTATTTTGACTTATATTTATAGCACTCTACATTCCTTGACCGGGATCTAATTATTCACTTTTGACTTCCGATGAAAAATACTTTAATCAATACCAATCAACTTAAAATATTTTCTCATTGTTTCCTGATCTCGATACTTCGATCGGAATGTAGGGTTTAAGTCATCGTCAGCAATCCGATTCACATCTGGTTTTGCTCGAATCCGATATTTTCTGGCGTTGTCCGTCATCTATGCAATAGTTTTAAAAGGACGTTAGTTTATTGCTAATTGCTTGAGGTTTCCCTATCGTGGAATACTAACGAGGCTTCCCTATCATTTTTGTGCAGGTCAGAGTGCTTCTCCTACTGATTCTTTAATCCAATTTTTCGACCCTTGTGTCACATCATCTCGCTGATAAAGAGAGATAAATAACCTTCTAACTTACAATCTCATTAACTTCATCCTCGAATGGCTTTTGCCGTTTGTAAACCGTGAAATAGTAGTGCATAAAAGAAAACTTTCAATGGGCGGACAATTCACAGAATAATGAATAGTCAAAATGACAAAACGATCATTCTCCTTCCTATCACGTGACCAGTGTCGATGAAATTAGAGGCCTTAAAATTTCCCCTTGGGCGATCTAAGTTCAAAGATCGCGATTCAAATACACCGTTAATTACAGCTTCGATCGACGCCATCTTGTTTTTATATCCTCATGAGTACACACTTGGAACTCATTATCTTTAAATTATAGACGGATACATATTATGTTAAGAAATAATTGCACTGGTTTCTTCTCTATCTCTCAATATATATATATACATATATATACATATATATATATATATATATATATATGTATGTGTGTGTGTGTGTTTTAGAGGCGGCGAACTTTGAATTAAAATAAATCACAGAAAAATACTTTTATCACACAATTATGTGGTTTATTCCAAAGATTAATTTTTAGCATTTATGATTGAAATACAATTTTGTGCATATGACCCCGGGGTCGCGTATACATAGCATAATCCAGCGATAAAATTTTCACTAAATCTAAGCATTAAATTAGGTCGTATTTCGGCAATAACCCGTTGAATGTTGTCTTCGAAGAGGTCTATTGAGTTTGGTTTATTCAGCGGAGATATGGGATTTACGTATTCGTAAAGAAAATAAACTAATTTAATAACGATCTTGCAGGTTGACCAGTTCATTTTGCGAAATTATTCGTTTATCAAATGTTTCTCTCAGTAAATTGGTCGTATGATTTGCAGACTCTTCATGAATTGCTAAACCAAGCTGAACTCAAACTAAGCAATAGTTTCCAAATCTGCAATTTAAACAACAGTTTTTGTACATTTTACTTCAATGTGTGTGCTTTTGTTTATATATATATATATATATATATATATATATATAATTGAAATTGTCTGTGTGTGTGGCTGTGTGTACAATTCCCTAACAAACTTCTCTGACAATTTTCAGTCTACAGACTCGAGATTTTACATAAGGTGTATTGAGATTTTGAAAATTCTTTTTAATCGGTTTTCAGTAAGAAATCTGTCTGGTCCAAGGTCAAAGTTTAACGATTTTATGTTTTAAAACTCTACAAAGTCCTCCGTCAATTTTGGGTCTAAACACTTGCAATTTTATACGTAGGTTACTTGGAGATAGATAAAATTTTTAATTTTATTAGAGCCCAAAACAATAAATTAAAAGGGGACAAAATTGGGGTCAAAGTTAATAAAAATTTGACCTCTGCGGTCTCTACACAATTACTCAGTCACTTTTTGGTCTAAACATTTGAAATTTTACATAAAGTGTATTCAGATATAGGGTAAGATTTTAATCGCTTTTTGACCAAAAAATCTACCTTCCAAGGGGTTAAAGTTCAAAATATTTCATCTTTGTGGTGTCAAGCAAACTACACACCCAATTTAAGGTCTAAATATTTGAAATTTTACATAAAGGGTATTTAGACATGAAGCAATCTTTTCAATCAGTTTTGGGGCGAATATTTGCCTGCCAAACGGTCAAATTTGAAAGAACTGACCTTTGCAGACTTTACCAAACTCCTTCGCTTATTCTGGGTTTAAATACTTTAAATTTTAGATGTAGGTTACCTGGACATGAGTCAAATTTTTAATATATATATATATATATATATATATATATACATGCACATAAAGCTATGAACAGTGCGTAGATCTCGAGCAACGCCGGGATAAAATGCTAATGCTAGTCTATATATATATATATATATATATATATATATATATATATATATATATATATATATATATATATATATAGAGAGAGAGAGAGAGAGAGAGAGAGAGATTATATTTTACGCGCATAAAAGTAATATTAAACAATAAAAATAAATAAATACGTCTGAAAAACAAAATGACGATCTATTATATATATATATATATATATATATATATATATATATATATATATATATATATATATTATAGCGTTTAAAAAACGTTAAGGTAGCGGAAAAATAAAAATAACAGCGTTTTGAAGTTGGTAATATCGCTAAAAATATCAACAACAAATCTTTTATAAATATATATATATATATATATATATATATATATATATATAAACAGACTATATATACATATATATATATGCATATAGTCTGCTTACTTATATAAAAACAGACTATATATATATATATATATATATATATATATATATATATATATATATATAATTATTTACTATTATAATTATAAAATATCTACAGACACTAGTGTTTCCTCCTTTCGGGACTCATCTGTGCCGGGTGATACCATTAATACTAGTCGAAAGATTCGAACCCGACAACCGAAGTCATTTCTGGCATTATTAGCAAGGACCCAATCCATTCGACTACCGTCAACCACGAGAAATACAGTTGAAAATTAAACATTTATTCTTTTTTAAATGTTTTTAACGTCGGTCAGAGTTATCTAATCATTATATGATGATTTGCACATATGAGCTAAGTTGACTGCCTTAATTTAACTGAAAGTGCTCAACGATAAAAAAAGTGTCTTAAGGGGGATGACATAATTATTTACTATAATAATTAATGAATACATAGAGACACTTGTGTTTCATACTTTCGGGGATCATCAATGCAGGGTGTCACGATTAACACCAGTCGATAGATTCGAACCCGGCAACAGAAGTCATGTCTAGCTTTATTAGCAAGGACCCAATCCGTTCGGCTTCCCTCAACAGCGAGATGTCGTTCCAAAATTAGTAATGTCCTCTATCTATCTTGTCCAGGTGGATAAGAGGGGATTGCATTGTTGGTTATAGAACTTATGTATTCATGACCTGAAAGTTTCATCTCTCTGTTGCAGATATTAACTGTGTGAGACTTTAAGAAAGCAAACTCTGTTATGTAAGACGTAGAGATGCATCATTGGATTCCTAGCAAAAGTGCATCGACAAGACTGGTGACTATGTAGAAAAATAAACTTTGGAGAACAAAAGAACGCCCGTTTTAATGGTACAACTTCTGTCTTCGTAGCTCTTCCACTTTTTAACTTAAAAAAAATAGGAGTATTTACTTTTAGAATTACGTTTGTATACCAAGAACTGTACATGCGATCGTTTCTTTAGATGTTTCTTCTCGGATAATTTTGTGGTTAATTTTTGGCTGCGCCTGCATAATCATGAGTCTTGCAAGCTTTTAATGTCAATATAAGCTTTATAATATGTATAAGTTTTTAATATTAATGTTAGAGCGAGGAATAAAAAAGCTCACACACACACACAAACGCACACAGACACACCTATATATATATATATATATATATATATATATATATATATATATATATATATATATATATATGTATATATATATATATATTTTGTGGAGATGGTAATTAATAAAAACTGAAGAAAGTGCTCAATTGTAGAGCAAATATGCGTTTTATTTTTTATTACCGTATCTTTCTGTTAAGTTATATTATTATTTCAGCTACTTAGCCAAGTAGCTGAAACAATAATGTAACTTAACAGAAAGATACGGTATTAAAAAAATAAAACGCATATATACATATATATATATATTATATATATATATATGTATGTATATATATATATATATATATATATATATATATATATATATATATATATATATACATTAGAGGGATTTTTTTTCGGTTAGCAATACCGAGGAGATCTTAGTTGGGTTGTGAATACTGTGACTTTTAATATTCAATAAGAGTTTAATTGTATGGAAAAATATCTTCAGATACCCTATGCACTGAGAGACCTCAGACCCTCGGAGATAGTGTCTGGTAGGTATCACAGTTTTATCCATTTCATTTAGGCTGTTCAGGTGTTGACGAAACAGAACGAGAATCTAACTTTCTATTGCTTATATATAAATTAAAAAATGAAAAAGTTGGTGACATAGTATCAGTTGGGTGCATCTGGAAAATGAAAAACTTTTTTCAATGTCTTTAATTACAACTCGTTTAGCTGGAACCACTGTAAAAGCAAATAGATAATTTCAAACATAGATGTCCTTTTCTCTTCCCTGCAACCTCTTTCTCACAGAAGAGATGTTGCGAGTCTGTCTTTGCTTTATCGTTATTTTCATGATAAGTGCTCGACTGAGCTTCAATCTATGGTCCCCCCTCGCCAAACTTTTACAAGAAACACTCGTCCAGCTGAAAACACTATCAATAATTCCCTCCACTCTTTATCTGTGCCTAAACCTTAACGTAGATTCCATGAACAAAGCTTCTTTCTTAGAACTGCACGTCTTTGAACAGTTATCCCTTTGCCTGCTTTTCAACTGACTACAATATGGTCATCTTCAAGTCCAACGTAAACAACTTCTTGGTGAGCTGTTCCCTTAAGTAATCTAATTTACCAAATTTACACTTATAACGATTATTACGATATTGTCTCATTGACTATTGTACACTCTTTAACCCTTATTCTTGAGTGGCCTCTGGGCCTTGATAAGTGGTGACTCTGGTGTCAAAAAACACAAAAAGAAAACAAGAAAAATCTTCCTCTTTACAAGTTGATTCCATCTATAAATATCGCGCTTTAAGTTTTGACGTGAAATATTAATCTAATTAATCTTTAGTTTATTCTCGTGGTGTAATCTTATAAGGTTATCTAAATGGTTTTGTAATGTTCAAAATAAATGATAACAATAGGGGAGTGATGATAAAAATAGGGAAGTGATTATAACAATAGGGGAGTGATGATAACAATAGGGAAGTGATAACAATAGGGAAGTGATAATAACACTATGGAAGTGATGATAAAAATAGGGAAGTGATGATAAAATAGGGACGTGATAACAATAAGGAAATGATAACAATAGGGAAGTGATGATAACAATAGGGAAGTCATAACAATAGGGAAGTGATAATAAAAATAGGGAAGTGATGATAAAAATAGGGAAGTGATGATAACAATAGGGAAGTGATAACAATAGGAGAATATGCAGAAGTGCGCAAGATTTCCCAACTAAACTCACCTACGAGATCGTTGGTCAGTAGTGTTGTGTAAAGACGAGCAAATATCATGATTGAAGATGAGTCCTGTTTCTGTTTATGAAAGAAGATCATTTCGAAGTCAACATAGTACATAGATATATTAATTATTGTTTATTTATCTGAAAAAAGTTATGAATTAATTATGGTAATATGTTTTAAGGAATATCAATAAGTATAAAATAATTTAAAATGGCGTTCCTAAATTTATTAGATGAGGATTGGTTATTCGTATTATTTGGATTCATCAGACTACTTTTCTCATCCTGAGTGTGATTTTCGCAACGTTTCAGTCGATATAATCTCCGGCCTTCTTCAGATGTCGAACTCGGGAATGTATTTGTCAAACTCGGAAATTTGCACTAAATTTATAACGGAACTCGTTATTTCCATTCACAGGGGTAATATGCTGTTGTCCCCTCGGCCATGACTGGGTAGAGGTCCTAAGTAATTCGCAATTGTATTTTTTCGGTCGCCCATACTGCGGTACGGGTCCTTGTGGAGTTCGCCAAGATATATTTGAAGAAACGTTTTGAAAATAACACTCAAGTTGAGAACGGTAGTCAGATGAACTTAAATAATACGAATTAATTCAAAGGGTTTTAAATGACCCTTCTACAAATCGACAAACACTTTTTTGCATGCCCCTAATACTATGTATGCAGTCACGTGACCATTAAATTTTTTTTTTTTTTTTAATCGAGAAGAATTCCGGAGATCGCTCCATTCGAATGATCCAAACAATTAT
Source organism: Euprymna scolopes (assembly GCF_053919585.1). Lineage (NCBI taxonomy): Eukaryota > Metazoa > Mollusca > Cephalopoda > Sepiida > Sepiolidae > Euprymna > Euprymna scolopes. The sequence continues at coordinate 70,937,971 of NC_136512.1, forward strand.
TCCCTTTTCTATCACGTTATCAGTGCCATTGAAATTAGAATCCTTAAATTTTCCCCCTGAATAAATACACGGTAAAATATACGTGATTCGAAAAGGCCGTAAATTATAACTGCCAGCGCCGCCATTTTGTGTTTTTACGTTGCAAGCTAACAATGCGCAAAGCGATGCGCACAACTGTTTGTTTCCGGACGGTGATAATCGGCATTTTCCATACTTGAATGCTTCGTATCACGAACTATGGCATTATGTTGTCACAGAAATCTCTTTCAGTATGTCTCTTTCTATCAATCTATCAACTGAGCTCTCTCTTCACACACACACACACACACACACACACACACACACACACACACACACACACATATATATATATATATATATATATATATATATATATATATATATATACTAGCAGTTCAGTCCAGCTTTGCTCGAGTCCTATGTAGTGTTCATAACTTTACATGCATATATATATATATATATATATATATATATATATATATATATATATATATATATATTCAAAAGTTTGACATGTCCAAGTAACCTACATCTAAAATTTAAAGTGTTTACACACAAAATTGGCGGAGGAGTTTGGTAGTCTTTCAACTTTGGCCTCTTGGCAGCCAATTTTTCCCCGAAAACTGATTAAAAAGGTCGCTGCATGTCTGAATACCCTTTATGTTATATTTCAAATATTTAGATCCAAAATTGGCTGAGTAGTTTGCTAGACACCGCAAAGGTCACATCTTTCAAGCTTTGACCCCTTACCGGGTAAATTGTCGATCAGGAACCGATTACAAAGCTTCCCCTATGTCTGAGTACACTTTATGTAAAATTTCAAATGTTTAGACCAAAAATTGGCTGAGTAATTTGATAGAAAGTATAGAGGTCAAATTTTTTAGAACTTTGACCCCAATTTTTACCCCTTAACCTTTATTGTTTTGGGCTTAAATCAAATAAAAAGTTTGAGACATGTTCAAGTAACCTACATCCAAAATATAAAGTTTTTAGACCCAAAATTAGCGGAGGAGTTTAGTAGGGTTTTCAAAGGTTAAATCATTGAACTTTGATCCTTTGACAGCTAAATTTTTGGCTGAAAACCGATTAAAAAAAATTTGCAAAATCTCAATGCCCCTTACTCTAATTCTCGAGTCTGTAGACTGAAAATTGACAGAGTAGTTTGATAGAGAAATGTACACACGCATACAAGTTCACTTATATATATATATATACTAGCATGGGTTCCCAGCGTTGCCCGGGTGTTTGGAGGTGTATGCTCAGAAAAGAAAAGGTCAATTTTTTAAGCTTTGACCCCTATTATGACCCCTTAACATTTATTGTTTTGGGCTCAAATCAAGTTAAGTAAGATCCATACCCGAGGAACCTATATCTAAAATTTCACGTGTTTAAACCCAAAATTGTCGGAGGAGTTTGGTAGAGTTCTCAAAGGTAAAATCCTTTAACATTGGCCCCTTATCAGCGAAATTTCTGGCCGAAAACCGATCACGCCGATTTTCCCAAATCTCAGTACTCTGTATATCAAATTTCGAGTCTGTAGACTAAAAATTGACAGAGTTATTGCGTAGCGAAATGTACACAGACACACCGACACACAGACACACACAGACACGTTCAATTTTATAGATATATAGATATATATATATACATATATATATATATATATATAGTTGTGAAACACGAGAAATTATCTGTTATTTATCTGTCTCTCAATCTATCTAAATATCTATGTATATATATATCTCGATATAGCTATCTATCTATATCGATCTAGCTATCTCTCCTCTATATCTCGCTATCTAACTGGCGATGCAAATAAGAGATGTGAAGCTATGTTTTGATAAAAGTTGTCAAAACATATTTAGGTGTAAAATGGACAAGTTGCACCGGAAGCTTTAAAAATTGCGGACCGGATGGACATGTTGTTGTTACGTGTTCTCGTTAGCTGAGAAAAGAGTAGAGTTTGAATTTAAACATAAAGAAAAGCGGACGGGTTAACAGTTGTCCCGCCCAACGGGGATTACGTGTCTCCAAACTGGAGATTAGAATTAATCACCGAAGCAAAGACACTCACTTTCCATTCTTCTGCGATCGACACCTGGAAAGGGAATAAAAACTATATAAAACCAACCATCGTCTTAGAATGAAATGCATTCGTCCAAAACGTTTCCAGCTTCCCTCCAAGAACAGATGAAATTCAAGATGGACCACAAGACCGACGACACAGTTGTCGAATAGATGTATGACACACACCCGCATAAAAAAAATTAGACGATCACGGAAAGAACTCAAATAGGTCACAAAGATAACTTATGCTCAAGATAGTGACGAGCCCACTATAGACATGTAGTAACATTACACGTACACACTCAACCCCGATAAAAGTGAACGTGTCTGTGTATCTGTGTATCTATGTGCCTGTGTGTCTGTGTACATTTCCCTACGCAATAACTCTGTCAATTTTTAGTCTACAGACTCGAAATTTTATATACAGGTTACTGAGATTTGGGGAAATCGATGTGATTGGTTTTTTGGACGGAATTTGGCGATTAATGGAACAAAGTTCAACGATTTGACTTTTGAGAACTCTACCAAACTCCTCCGACAATTTTGGGTCTACGCACTTGAAATTTTAGATATAGGTTCCTTGGACATGGATCTAACTTAATAACTTGATTTGATCCCAAAACAATAAATGTTAAGGGGTCATAATAGGGGTCATAATAGGGGTCAAAGTTTTAAAAAAATTGACCTCTACGGTCTCTTCCAAATTACTCAGACAATTTCTGGTCTAAATATTTGAAATTTTACATAAAGGGTATTCAGAGATAAGGCAAGCTTTATCATCAGTTTGGGTCGAAAATTTTTAGTTATCAATATATAAATGTATATATGTATGTCTGTTGGCATGTCTGCCTTAAACATTCAATAGAGGTGACGGATTTCACCAAGATCAGTATCGTTTTAAAGTTCGATCTTTCATACGACAAATATCGAAAAATTGGCTAAAAACATTAATATCTTCCCCTTCAACTAGGATCTTTTCTACAGGGGGGGCACTTTTTCGCCGATATTTTTTAAAGTTATCGTCTCCTTTAGATTGTCCAGACTTAATTTAAACAAAAACGTCGCTTCCGGTTTGGCGGTGGTCGTAACAGCATGAACGTTAGGTTTTACCCATTCTTTTCCTCCTTTGCGGTATGGGTTCGAGCCTGCCTTTCTACTACCACTTTTTTTTTTTGCTCAACATACACATCCGGGCGCCCATGCTAGTATATATATATATATATATATATATATATATATATATATATATATATATATATATATATATATATTAGGAATGGGACGAATCCAATATTATATTTTTTTTTACATATCCAACATTTTTTACTTGTTTTTCTTGGCCATTTATGACTATAATAAATTGCGGTTTCCCTTAATGCCATAAACAGTAAATTCGAGCATTGCTACAAATATAATTTGCTGATTTCTTTCTGTCTTCTTTTTTTTTTTTACAAAGGCATCACCACATTATCAAGGCCCAGAGGCCACTCAAGGATAAGGTTAAAGAGTATACAGTAGAAATTTGTCAATATAGTAATCATTAGTAATGAAAATTTGTTAAATTTAATAACTTATATGGAACGGCTCATCAAGAACTTATTTACTTTAGACTTGAACACAACCATATTGTAGTCAGCCGGAAAGCAGGAAAACGGAAGACAATTCCACAGGCGTGCAGTTCTAAGAAAGAAGCTTTGTTCATGGAATCTACGTTTAGGTTAAGGCACAGATAAAGAGTGGGGGAAATTATTGATAGTGTTTACAGCTAGACGAGTGTTTCTTGTGAAAGTTTGGCGAGGGGGGACCATAGATTGAAGCTCAGTTGAACACTTTCCATGAAAATAATGATACATCAGAGACAAACTCGCAACATCTCTTCTGTGAGATAGAGGTTGCAAGGAGGAGAAAAGGACATCTCCTACGAGGCTACGAAGTCTATTTTGAACTCTATCAAGGCAGGACAAGTCCTTTCTAGCAGCTCCTGCCCAGATGTGGCAACAGTATTCCATCCTTGGACGTACCTGGCTCTTATATAGGTAGAGAATAGCATTAGCAGTGAGATATCTACTGGATCGATAGAAAAATCCCACCATTTTTCCAGCGGCCTTGGCAACAGATTTGATATACGTGTTCCATTTAAGATCAGGAGTAATGGTCAAGCCCAGAAGCTTGTCAAAACTTGAGGCCTCCTGAAGACGAGAGCCATTCATTTCAATTGAAGACAAATGTGAATTAGAATGTTGATGATGTAAAGAGAGAAGCTTGGTTTTAGATGCATTAAAAGTAACCAGCCACTCCTTTCTCCATTGTACTACGTGCTCAAGATCAGAGGAGAGAGAATTGGAGAGAACTTGGTCGTTTACTGTCTTAGATGTGCTACCATAAATGGTAATGTCGTCAGCATAAATGTCTACAAATGATGTAAGGATATGATTTGGAAGATCATTAATGTAGATCAGGAAAAGAGTTGGGCCCAGGATGGATCCCTGAGGGACACCGGCATTAATACTGTGAGCTTCTGATTTTTGCCCCTCAACTACTACTCTTATGAACCTATCAGAAAGAAATGATTTAATAATTTTGAGAAGAATAACAAGGATAGCATTCTTTGAAACTTAGCGGAATAAGGACTTTGTTAATTGTTTTTTGGAGTATTTAGTCGAACAATAAATTTTGATTGTAAAGTTCAACTTACGGTTTTAATTTTCTTACTCTTATAAAAAGCCATACCCTCTATAATTTGCGTATTAAGCTTTTCTATTTGGTTGACACCAAATTATCTATATATAAATACGTGGTTTTTATATTAGATTGAAGTTTACCATTGCATATATCAGGTAAACACTACATATATATAATGAGTTTGAAGGATATTTTACCTATTTTTAGATATTTCTTTATTATTTTTACCATTGTATCGTATATCCATTCATTTCAATCCAAACACTTATTTGACATGGCATTTTACCCCCACAAACTTCTGCTGAAATGCTTCATACATTCGTACATGTGAAAAAAAAACATAAAAAAAAACCTGTGGTCATAGCTTCAAAACTTGACCTCATTGAAAAAACATTAATGTGATTTGTGAGGAAGAGACTGGTTTGTATAGAAGACTGTAAATAAGGAAGAATAATTACTGGAGAACAAGGCAAAAATAAACAAAGGATAACACACGAAAAAGAAAAATGGGAAGAGAAACAGCTACACAGACGATTCAGAAAGATGCCAAAAGATAAGACTAGCGAAAACACTTGGACTACAAATGCAGATGCTGTGAATAAAGAGATGAAACAATAAAACACATAAGCGAATACAGCAAACTTGCCTAAAAAGAATATAAAGGTGATAAAGTGGGGAAAAGACCATAGTATGAATTATGCAGAGAACGAACCGACACTAGTACTTGAAAATGAAAGTCACAAAATCCTATGGGATATGGATATATAAACGGATAAACCATCTAAGCAAGAAGATCGGATGTCGTAAAAGTTAACAAAAAGGAAACGTCCAGCCAGATTGTAGATTTTGCAGTTCCAACAGACTACAGACCGGAGATCATTGAGCCAGAGAAGCGAAGCAAAGACACGGAACTGACCAGAGAGCACAGATTGATATGGAGGATGAATAAAGTCTAGATAACACCACTACTAGTATGAGCACTAGGAACAATACTGAAAAACTTTGAAAAAAAAAAGAATGGTAGAGATTGGAATCAAAGGGATGGCTGAAAAGATATAACGTATAACAATAATGAAAATAGCTGAAATATTAAGGAAAACACTTGACCACAGAAATTAAGACACACGAGCTAGAAGGACAAGCCGGACATGCAGAAACTGCTACAGATCTAAAACATAAAGAAACATCACATGGAATCATGAAAACTGAAACTGTATAGATGTAAATGAACTTGCCCCGCCACCCGTGTACCTACATCCTATACGTGTTTCAATAAACTGGCGCCACACTAAATGAAGAGAGTCAAGGAGGATGGAAAGACCGAGTAAAGAAATCACTAGTCAGGCCTTCACTGGATGACTACAAAAAGAACCGGGACGTTAGGAAGTCTTATCGCCACCCAAATTCCAGTGATGACTAGTGATGGTCGCTGCCAACGAGAAATCAATGGTAAGCGATTGTTACGATAACGCAAATTCATTTGCAAAGGTTATCGAAAGAGGTGGAGAGTACTGTAAATATAGGGAGACTTGTCACTCAAACTCAAGAGAACACCACAAGTTGTTCTTTGATGATGGCTTGTGTGACTACTCCTAGTGAGTAAATGATGATGATGATGATGATGATAGTAATAATAATAATAATAATAATAATAATAATTTACCTTCTGCATCTTCAACATATTTGCTGAAATTTAAAGGAAACACAACCAACCCTGAAAATGAAAGCGCTAGAAAAATAAATACTAAAACATTTTTCTGTTTGCTTCCATTTTCCACCTGGCTTCTTTTATCGTTTCGTGGCATTCCTTTCGGCCGACTGAAGTGATAATCCAAGCAAAAGTTATATTCAACGACCGGGTGTAAGAAGTACAAACAAAAAATAACAAACAAACAACCAACCAAACAAACAAACAAACCAAGGAACAAAAACAAAAAAAAAACGAATACACAACCCGAAAGAGAAAAAAAAAAACGCAACTTTCTTTACGCGTTCTTTTGTTCCGCTTTGTTTCACAAAGTCGATCGGATTCATGTTTTTCTTTTAATTTGTCTCTCATATTTCCTTTTCCACGTTTCAGTGTATTTGTTATTTCGTTTTTATAAGGAGTTGTTACCATGTGTTTAAGGCTGACCGGCACACAACACTGATTTGTCCCAAAAACCAAAACCAGAGTCTAGAGCTTCAATTGCACTAATGCGATGTCCATAAAATATAAACCAACTTTAGAAAATACTCTTGTGTTCATCATGAAACATAGATTTAGAAAATACCATTTGGTTTATCCGAGAACCTAGGTTTAGGAGGTAATCTTGGATTTATCCTGGCACGTGGGCTTAGAAAATAGTCTTAGATTTATTCAGGAATATAACTTTTAAAGGGAATCTTGTTTTCTTTTCCGGGATCATGGCTTTTGAAAGTGGCTTTGGTTTTATCCGGGGACATGGCTTTAAGAAGGAATAATGGATCTATCCGGAGAGATAGCTTTAGAGAAGAACCTTGTTTCTATCCGGAAACATAGCTTTAGATGATGGCCTTCGGTTTATCAAAAAAAAAATAGCCTTGTGTTTCTCCGGAAATATAGGGTTTGAAAGTAGCCTTGGTTTATATCCGGGAACATAGCTTTAGCAAGTGGCTTTGGGATTATCCAGTGAAATGGCTTTAAAAAGGAATTTGGGATTTATCCGGAGAGTATAACATTGCGTTTATCCGAAAACATAGTTTTAGAATCTGGTCTTTGGGTTATCCAAGGACATGGCTTTTAGAAGTAGCATAGGTTTTATTTAAATTTAAGTAGCTTTTCCATTAATCCAGGTACATAGCTATCATCGGATTGATCAAGAAATAAAGATTGTGATCTATGGAAACAAGGAATTGTGAGATTTGACACCAATTCGTAATACAACGTCAGGGTTTAATGTTGGCAGTCCATCCCCCTAAAGAGGTAACACTCTGGGAATATATCCTTGTATTAATGATTAGCTAACACAAAACATAGATTTTCATCCCCCCCAAAAAAAATCCGGGATCAATGGCTTCAGTTGCGATGCTTATCAATCTATGCGCATATAAAGCCGCTTGTCTTTTTTTAATAAAGCTCTAGATTTACATTTACAGCCAATGTTACAATATTTTTTACTATATAATCTCGCATAGTCGGGATGTTCTATTTATAAAAGATGCTGCTAGGAACTGAAAAATCGAATTAATTCACGTCCTGCTACCAACCAATCAGAAACCAGAATTGCTCCATAAATATTAAACCTTTCTGTAGCAATTTCGCATAAGTGTTTTTCTTCTTCGTGTCAACATGAGAAGAATCTTTTGCTTTGTGGATTCCAACTCGGGAACTATCTACTGCAAGCCAGTCACCTCCAAGGACTTGTATAGAACAACGAACCATCGGAAACTGTTCTGTCTACTGCAAACCAGTCACCTCCCAGGATTTGTATAGAACAACGAACCATCGGAAACTGTTCTGCCTACTGCAAACCAGTCACCTCCCAGGACTTGTATAGAACAACGAACCATTGGAAACTGTTCTGCCTACTGCAAACCAGTCACCTCCCAGGACTTGTGTAGAAACTGTTCTGAAACTAAACATTGCTTACACTTCTAGAGCCAATTAAGTAGCGGGCGAGATATATTTTCGACGGTGCTCTAGAGGGGTGGGGGTAAAGATATGTAGTCAGCCACATACGGGACAGTTTCGTTGTATCACAACTTATTAGTATGTCTAGACTACAAACTTTCCCTAGCCGAGGATTGAATCTAAAACCATCGCGTTGATAGTCGGCAGTTCTACCCATCGACCCACGGTAGCAGCGTCCATAAGGGACATCAAACAAATGTCTATTTAAAAAAAAAACTTCGTCCACCACTTTTATAGTGCTCAATATATATAAAGTTTGCAGGCCAAAAATTGAGAAAGGATTTTGGTAGAGACTGTTGTAGTTTCGACCCATAGAACAAAAGATATGAGCATTTTAATAATTAATTTGGTTACGAGAAGAAATATATATATATATATATATATATATATATATATATATATATATATATATATATATAGCGTGTCAGGACGCGATGAAAAACATCCAATAAAGTGCTCGATCGTGGATGTGAGAGTTGAAGATACAATACTTATTACGACACTATATATATACATATTTCAAGGTCGTACCAGTTGTTTCATTGCGCTGGATCAACCATAAGAGGTTGGAAAGAGTCAGCGCAAATTCTACTGCTTACTTTACATTGTTTCAGTTTTTCAAAGTCGCTGACGAATTTGTGCTGACTCTTTCCAACATCTTGTGGTTGATTCAGCGCAATGAAACCACTGGTACGACCTTGAAATATGTATATATAGTGTCGTAATTAATATTATATATATATATATATATATATATATATATATATATATATATATATATATATATATATATATATATAGTATTAATTACGACACTAGCGGCACAAACCCCACCTTTAAAAACCTTGTGTTATATAGGTTTTCGGGTGGGCTAAAAACGAATATCGTATTTAAATTTTCTGCAAATATGTATTTTCCGGGTATTACGTAAAAATATGCGCGCTTGCGCGTATAACAATGGCCACAACTTACATTGCTTAATACCCTGAAAATACTAACTTACGGCAAATTTTAATGCGATATTCGGTTTCAGCTTGCCCGAAAACATATAGAAAACAATTTTTTAAGGTAGGTTTTTGTGTTGGTCTACCAAGTCACAATTACCAAATAAACACCACCCCTAAAAAAAGCAACAACCACCCTCACCCCCACAAACAGTGGCTATAAAGTAGATGTTCATTTTACGTTAAATTAATATAGAAAAGTGATCCCCCACTTTTTGAAACTATTATTTCTTCATATCTTGGGAAGTACTAGTTTCCTTGAGTTTTAAACGTTATTTTCGTTTTCAGCAGCCTTGAAAACATGTGTTGGTGGTAATTTTTTTATAATTTTGTGAGGGCGGAAAAATAATAAACTTTTACCAATGTTTTACATATGAATTACAAATATATGATATTTCCCCCAAAACCTTTAGCCTTGATGGAGGGGAGACCAAAACTTGCTGCTATGGTTTCAAATTATCTGAAAAAAAAACAGCAAAAGGAAACTTGACTCAAAATATTTCTCATATGTTATAACTGTTAAACACCCTCTTTGATTATTATACATAAAATAAATTTCACAGTGTATAAGGATTATTTGATACTGGAGATATTCATAATCGTGCCCTATTTCCAAAAAATGGGAGATATAACAGATGAGAAATATTTGCAATCAAGTCTCCCCTTGCTATTATTTTAGATCATTTGAAACCATACCAGTAAGTTTTTGTCTCCTCTCAATCAAGGCCAGATGCTTTGGGAAAATATGTATATGGTTTTAAATGATCTGAAATAACAGCGACGGTGATAATTTGAAACCATATCTATATTTCCCCAAAACATATAGCCTTGATGGAGGAGAGAATAAAACATGCTGCTATGGTTTCAAACGATCTAAAATAACAGCGCGTGAAGTTTATATATATATATATATATATATATATATATATATATATATATATATATATATTAAGTAATGTGATTTATAATTTAAAAATTTAAAAAAAAATTTTTAAATTTAAAAATTTAAAATTTACTATCGAGCTTATTATATATCTAAATTACAACGATCATTTCCTGTATTTTAATTAAACTAGTAATTTCACTATTACATTAAAATACACTTAGCTCTTAAGACTATTATTCTAATCTCATTTAAATTTATATATATATATATATATATATATATATCAAAGTCTGGCTGGCCTTTTGGCCAATATCAAAGTGTAATATCTGTTCCGGCAGATACTGCAAGCAAAGACCATATGTGGGGGCGACCACACATATAAGACCTTGGTCAATGTAGGGGCAACCCTTCATACCAATTGTCACTATCCAACTCCCCTACTCCCCGGGGAGTTGGTCCCCATTTCCCCTTCACTCCTTACATTAAAAATCGGCCTTGTGCCTAATTTGTTCGGTGGGGGAACAAATAAATGCCATCTGTTCTTCAGATGCTGCACTTCCATTTCTTGTTCTCTTTCGGTTGAGGATCAGTCCTTCACTACTGAGACAATTTGTTTTATTTTTGTACCTTTTCTACACATTAAAAAACGACCCTGGTGGGAGACATAGTAAATAGGTACTTAATGTAGTCAGACTTTGTGGACACCCTGTATATATATATATAACTTTCTTGAACTTGCATTTTTGGATTTTACTGTCATTGGATATTTTACCTTTCACCAGACTATCCATTCACGTGAAATCACTTTTTTCTTCACTCTATTCACTCTGCTTCACTTTTTGTTATCAAGTAAGATCTTTGACTTACTTGTAGTTTCATCAAATACTTTTGCAAGCAAAATCCGATCCCGCAATTTACGTAAACCTACCCTCTGATGAGAAGGAAATTATTTCTTCGAAACTCCGCGGATATAGGACTATCCACTTATTTAGTGTTTCTTTTTCAAATTAAATATGTTTTTAACTCTTTTTCAAAGTGTTTTTTAACAATTATTTTATTAACTATTTTCTCTTATATATATATATATATATATATATATATATATATATATATATATATATATAATGATAATTTCAACAATTATATAAATGCAACTTTTTCTCTGTGTGTGTTCGTTTCTTATAGACTCCGAAACATCTAAACTGATTTTCTTTAAAATTTACAGAACTTTAGTCTATAAGTCTGGGAGTGATCTTAGTTAAGTTTTTGTCTCAGGATATCCCCGATAGTTATCGATAATCGATAATCGAAACCGTTATTTTAATTTATCTATCATCGGTAAAGCCATTTTATCCATGTCGTCGCTTAGCAACAATGATAGAGCAACGGACCGTGGAAATTCTACCGTAGGTAAGTTGCTAGCGTGTTTTTTTTGTTGTTGTTGTTGTTGTTGTTGTTTTTTGTTTTTTTTTGTTTTTTACATGACATGGTCGGTAGGTTTAAAACTTCGCACGTAAATTTCTTTTTTTTTTTCATTAACTTCAAAGAATTCTATAAGACTTTAAAATTTACGCGTTTTTTTTTTTTTGTTTTTTTTTTTTTGCATGACGTGGTCTGTTAAAACCCTGCACGTAAATGTTTTAATGTTTTTTTTTCGTTAACTGGAAAGAAGTTTATGTAAAATAATTTTATAAAAGACACAGTAGGTTCTCTAGAATGCAATATAGAATAACATATTTTTTGGACTAAGTTACTGTATGGAAGCATGTGAAGCTTTCACCGGGCGATTTAACAGATTTCGATGACAATAAAAATATAGGAGTGTGAAATATTCGTTGATCATCATTCAATCTCGGGCAACGTTGGTTTTCTTGCTAGTTCTATATAATAATAATAATAATAATAATAATAATAATAATAATAATAATAATTTTAATAATGATAATAATAATAATAATAATAATAATTTTAATAATGATGATGATAATAATAATAATAATTAATAAAAGATTAAACTAATATAACAACTAAAATATGAAAATAAAAATAAAACGTATTTAAAGTTAAAACAAGATTACCTTTTTAAATAGAAAGAAGGATAACTTAAAATGATCTAAGAAAACGTAAAAAAAGAAGTCAGCCAATTTTTGTCTGATCAAAGCTCAACTATTGGCTGGTGAAAACTTGGGCGGGAATAATAATCAAGAATCTGCTTGGTTGGCGAGTAAACTTAATACAACGTGTATGTATAAAAACACGCGGTAACATCAATTACATGTTAAGATAATCGTTAATGGTGTAGATGAGGTAGAATTTGGATTATTTAAGGGGACGGCTCAACAAGAATTTTGTTTGCATTTGACTTGAAGTCAACTATGTTGTAATCAGCAAGAAATCAGGCCAAAGGAACAGTGCGCCGCATGCGGGATTCCATGAACAAAGCTTCTTGTCTTTCTGCGTTTGGATTTAGGCACAGATAGAGAGTGGGGGAAATGGTTGGTTGTTGTTGTAGCTAGTCGAGCGCTTTTTGGACGTTTGTCAAGGGAGGACAATAGATTAAAGCTCAGACGAGCACTAGCCATAAAATATCCGATAGAGCAGAGACGGGCTCGCAACGTGTCTTCTTTGGGAAAGAGGTTGCAGAGAAGAGAAAAGGGCATAACTTTATGTGTTTCGAAGCCTGTTTTGAACTGTATCAAGTCTAGATATGATAACAGTACTCGATTCAACAACAGTGAGATACCTACTCGAGCGATAGAATGATCCAACGATTTTTTCCAGCGATTTTTTCCAGCGATCTTGGCAACAGATGTGATGTATATGCTCCATTTTCAGATCAGAAATGAAAGTCAGTGCCAGAAGCTTGTCAAAACATGTTGCTTCGGCAAGACAAGAGTCATTTATTTCAATTGGGGACAGATGATTAAAAGAGAGAAACTTAGGTTTAGATGCATTAAAATTAACCAGCCACCTTTTTCTCGATTGCAGTACGTGCTAAAGATTAGATGAAATTTAGAGTTTAAGCAGTATTATACACCTTATAAAATAAAAGTTAGCAGTGTTGCTTTCATTATGTAAATATTTCCGCATTTTATATTTTTAACGCATTCTATTGGGATTAACGCGGTCGGAGAGCGTTACTCTCGCCGTCTAAAATATATAAGCCATTATATTTCTTCCTCTTTTACATTTTGGCAATTTGACAGTTGTGACGTCAAAACAAGATGGCGGATGTCATCGACAAAAAAAATACTACGCTGTCTAGATGGTAGAAATTTTGATCTCAAAATATTCGATAAAATAAGAATAAAAAAAAACAACGATGTCGTCTGCTTGAACTTTTACGACATTTCAGAAATTGGCCGGTTATGCCAGTTTCAGAATATCAAGAATTTTTATTTATATATATTTTATTTCTATCAGCATATTGGGAAAATCTTGAACGAAAGGAAAATAAACTAAACGAAAAATGTGTTGATAAAATAAGAACTTGGATATTCGAGACACACCAGCAATCATTCAGCGGAAGAGTGGTTGGGAACTACTATTGTAGAGGAGTTCTGTAGAGTAGTAGATGGAGGTCCCCAGCCGTTGGTAACGTGTAGCACTTGTTAGCCTCCTTCTGGTATTCTGGAATAGATTGTGTTCCTCGGTCGTCGAACACCTCTAGCAATGTTTGCTTTCTCTGATATTAAAGAGGGTTATCATACTGTGGTAGAGTTTCTGAGCCATCATATATTAATGCAATATTCATGAGGGTTATCATACAAGACGTGATGGAATGTCTCAGCCGCTAGCAATGTGTATCACACGTCAGCCTCCCCCTGATTTTATAGAGAGGTACATTCAAAGAACGGATTGCGTTCTTCAGTCGTAGGAAACATGTAGCACCTTTCAAACCTTCCTCGGATATGTTAAAGAGTTAACATGCAGGAGTAGACTGAGTGGCTTAGTCGTGAAACACGTGCGGCGCCTATTAGCCCCCCTCTCTGATCCTCCAGAGGTTTGTCACACAAAGGTATGTGAGGTTTGGTGTTTAGTTTTGTTTTAATCTCTATGGTGTTTTTTTATATTAGACAAGACTCTATTAACCTTTTGTGCTGACCAATTTAAAATGAGAGTTTTTTGTGACACTTACTCGGGCTCCCTCTAGCCGGGTTGCTTTTCTGACGAAACCATCGTTTCCTAGATGTATCTGTTTCACTGCATCTGAGAAACGCCATCTTACCTTTCAGGATATCAAAGCGGAAGCTAACAGGTGTAAAATGTTGCCCACGGCCATGGAACTCAATTTACACCTGTATGACAATCCTTTACAAAAACAAACGCATGCTAACAGGTGCTACATGTTTGCCACGGCAGGGGGGAACTCGTTCTACTCCTTCCTGAAAACTCTCTCGATTATCAGAGGAAGGATGAACGGTGCTACATGGGATAATCCATCTGTCGTTGTATGAGAATCCCCTAGACTATCAAAGGGACGCGAACAGGTGCTACACGTTTCCCAGGACAGAGAAACCTCTCATAACTTTGTATAACAAACCTCTGGAGGATAAGAGAGGTGGGGGCTAATAGGCGCCGCACGTGTTTCACGACTAAGCCACTTAGTCTACTCCTGCATGGTAACTCTTTAACATATCCGAGGAAGGTTGAAAGGTGCTACATGTTTCCTACGACTGAGGAACGCAATCCGTTCTTTGAATGTACCTCTCTATAAAATCGGGGGGAGGCTGACGTGTGATACACATTGCTAGCGACTGAGAAATTCCATCACGTCTTGTATGATAACCCTCATGAATATTGCATTAATATATGATGGCTCAGAAACTCTACCACAGTATGATAACCCTCTTTAATATCAGAGAAAGCAAACATTGCTAGAGGTGTTCGACGACTGAGGAACACAATCTATTCCAGAATACCAGAAGGAGGCTAACAAGTGCTACACGTTACCAACGGCTGGGGACCTCCATCTACTACTCTACAGAACTCCTCTACAATAGTAGTTCCCAACCACTCTTCCGCTGAATGGTTGCTGGTGTGTCTCGAATAGATAATAGCTAGGAGCAATTTAATTTCATTTTGTTTAATAAAACCATTTAATTTTGTAATCGTGATGATACCGCTCAGTTTCAACCCCAAGTAAAAAAAAGCCATCAAAATCTTTCTGTACTTAGCAAATTGAAAAAAAATACGTAAAAAAGTTTAAAACATTGAAAAAAAAACATAAAAAAGTTTAAAACATTGAAAAAAAACATAAAAAAGTTAAAAACATTGAAAAAAAACATAAAAAAGTTTAAAACATTGAAAAAAAAAACATAAAAAAGTTTAAAACATTGAAAAAAAAACATAAAAAAGTTTAAAACATTGAAAAAAAACGTTAAAAAGTTTAAAACATTAAAAAACGTAAAAAAGTTTAAAACATTGAAAAAAAAACGTTAAAAATTTTAAAACATTGAAAAAAAACGTAAAAATGTTTAAAACATTGAAAAAAAACGTTAAAAAGTTTAAAACATTAAAAAAACGTAAAAAAGTTTAAAACATTGAAAAAAAACGTTAAAAATTTTAAAACATTGAAAAAAAAACGTAAAAATGTTTAAAACATTGAAAAAAAACGTAAAAAAGTTTAAAACATTGAAAAAAAACGTAAAAAAAAGTTTAAAACATTGGAAAAAAACGTAAAAAATTTTAAAACATTGTAAAAAAAACGTAAAAAAGTTTAAAACATTGAAAAAAAAACGTAAAAAAGTTTAAAACATTGAAAAAGAGTTAATAGTATTTCTCTCACATTCGCCCACATATTGCAGCAGTAGTTAAAAAACACTAGGCACAACTGCCCTACTGACTTTCATTATTATTATTCTATAGATAACAACAGATATTGAATAGAAGATCTGTTGATTTATGTGAATAAAAATTCTTATTATATAATCTTTTCTGTTTTTTTTATTGCAAAAAGGTTTTATGAGAAAAAAAAAATACTATTTTTGATGATAGGTGTGCCGCGAAAATTTAAATAAACTTAGTGTGCCACCATGTAGAAAAGGTTGGGAACCACTGCTCTGGAATATCATAGGGAGGCTAATAGGTATTACACGTTGCCTACAGCTGAGAAACCGTTTGCTTCTCTGTATGGCAACCCTCTAAAATATCCGAGTGAGGGATAACATGTCATTCGCCTTGCCAGCGGCGGGGGAACATCGTCAGCTCCTGTATGGTAACCCTCCTGAATATCAGAGAGACGCTAACCGGTCGCTACATGTTGCTGAGGAAATATACTAATCATTATAATATCAGAAAGATGCTAGTAAGTGCTGGGCACGTTCCAAAAGTAAGGCACATGTTCTACCTTTTTTATGACAATCCTCTAGAAGCTCGGAGAGAGGCTAACAGGTGCTACACGTTGCCCACGATTGAGAAACCCCATCTATCACTGCGAATCACTAGAATATCTGAAGGAAGCTAACAGGTGCTACATATTACACAAAAAGGCTTATGTTACGTTGTGTGTATGAATACTAATATGCTCCATAACGATGTACACGTTGAATAGCGAGGTTTATCTTTTTCTGTATATTCGTGTACGTGTAAATGTGTGTGTGTATATACGTCGTATCATTTAGTTAATCGTCTAGTCTGTATATTTTAACATTTATGCAACGGTTCTAACTGGAAACGATTGGTGTGGACGTATCGAAACATTTGTAGACAAACAGTTCTTTTTAACAGATGTAAATAACACAACACATACCTGAATTATTTACGAACATTTATTTTCATGATTTCAGTTGACCTCCTCAAAGATTTCAACGTCTTTATACATCTTGGCTGCCTGAGATAACGCCGCTCCCTGCGTCATGGAGAGACTAACTGCTGAACTTGAACTAACTCTCAAGAGTGGATGCTAACAGTTGCCACATGTTGCCCACGGCTAAGGAACTCGATCAATCACTGGGAAGCAACCTTCTGTCATATCAGAGAACTAACAGGTGCTACATGTTGACCACGACTAAAGAAGTCTACCTAACGTTTCAGAATAACAAAGGGGGTCTAACAGGTGCGATCTGTTATTCTCGGCTGAGAAATCCCAATTATCACTGTATTGTAATTCTCTAGAATATCATAAATAGGCTTACAGGTGCTACACGTTGATTACAGCTAAGAACTCAATTTAACCTCTTACAATATCAAAGCGGGGGCTAACAGGTGCAGCAACTTTCCCGCGGCTGAGAAACTGCTAGAATATTACAGGTAGGTAAACAGGTGCTATACGTGGCCCACGACTGAGGAAACTCATTTAACCTTCCTGATTAACCGAACGATATCTAACAGGTGCAACATGTTGCCCACAGTGTGAGGAACTCAATTTATCTTTGTAAAGCAACCCTCTAGAATATCGGAGGAAGTCTAAGAGGGGCTACACTTTACGTACGGCTTAGGAACTATATCTACATGTATGGCAAATCTGTTGAATATAAGAGGGAGGCAAAAGGTGCTACACGTTGTATAGTATATAGCTTGTCTCAAAGGTTCTCAAAGTAGATTAGAAACTATTTGACCAAGATGGGCATGAAGACAGTTCCTTACTCTCCCTATAGTCCAGACCTTGCCCCATGTGACGTTTGGTTATTTCCTAAACTATATGACTACCTTAGAGACTGTCGTTATTAGACAATTGAGAAGATGAAAGAGGCTTTAACGATGGTCATTGACACTCTCACACAAAGGGGTTTCCATGGAGCTTTTTGGGAGCTGTTGGAACCGTGCAACAAGAGCGTTGCAGCCGGGGCATACGGTTAAGGAACGCAATCTATTCCTGAATGGTAAGTCCTTCGGTGCATGAAAGGGAGACTAATAAGTAATTGACATTTTCTTCGATTAAGCATCTCAACCGACCTCTGCATGGTGACCTTCAAAAATATCAGAGGGAAGCTAACAGGCGCTACGCGTTGTTCATGACTGCAGATCTCCATCTATACTTGTATAGTATAAGCAGGAGGCTAACACGTGATACACATTGCCGGCGACTTGGGAACCTCCTTGGGCGCTTGTATGGTAGTAATCTTCAAGATGAGAGGGAAACAAACCAGTTGCTACACGTTGCTTGCAGGCTAAGGAACTCTATTTACATCATGAATGCTGACAATCTAAAATATCAAAAGGGGGGGGGCTAACAGATGCTACACGTTGCCCACAGCTGTCAAACTAAATCTGCCTCTGTATAGCAACCCCCCAGAATATCAGAACGACGCTAACATGTTCTACACCTTACCCACGGCTGATAAACCTCTATTAACTCCTGTATAGTAACTCTTTAGAATATTAAATAGAGGTTAACAGATGCCATCTGTTTTTCACGACTAAGCAATCTTGTCTATTTTTGTAGTAATGCTCTGTGGTAGGAGAGGGAGGCTAACATGTGAGGAACTTAATCTATCTCTGGCCCTGTCGGTGGGGCATTAGAATACGCCGACTGCCCTCCCTGCAGAGGGTAAAAGTCCCTCAATGGGGGTCCTGGATATGACCTTAAACTATATCCAGTGGTGAGGCCCCAGCTTGTGGGCTTTGGGGAGTGTGGAGCCACCCTTTAATTACCATTGCTCCCAGGTCCACTCTGACCCGGAGTGGTAGTACCTGTTAGGGTCACAACTATGGGTTGAATAGAAAGCGACGTGAAAACAACAAATATATTCTATTAAAAAAGTTTTCTTCAAAATCTTTGGATTCGGCATTAAATAACCTGAAAAGGGTTGATATGCCGTGAAACAAAAACAACCAACCAACCAACAAACCAAAAATAATCTACCTCTGTGTGGAAACTATTTAAATATTCGAGGGAGGCTAACATGTGCTACACGTTTTCCATGACTAAGGAGCACCATCTATCTCTGCATGGAAACCCCCTATAACATGCGATACACATTGCCAGTGGCTTAAGAACTCCATCAGCTCCTGCATGGTAACCAACTATCAGAGGTTTTACACCTAGCCCAAGTGTGACCTGGACTCTATTTAAGTATTGTACATACTCACATACTTGATCTTATCGGAACAGACCTAGCAAATACTCACACAAACAAGAACAATACGCAAGAACAAAAGTCAACTACGAGGTGCTTTCAATAAGTCTCCAAGCTTGTTCTATACAGGCAATTAAAATTGTCGTAGACTCTTGAAAATTCGGTTTCTTATTGCTATACATCATATGACTGAACAGTTTTTTATGATTTCAGGTTCCAGTGAACAGCTACAGAAGAAATTGGAATACACCCTTCCAAAGCCTGATTATCACAGCTGGCGAATTTCAAAAATACAATATGGACATGAGGACACCTTTGGAAGAGCGATATGTAATAAAACTTTTTTTTAGAAACTTTAAAAAATGCCACAGAAATGTATGGACTGCTTCAGGCTGCTTTTTGACAATAATGCATGGATCAAGCATCAGCTTTTGAGTGGCATAAGAGATTCAAGGAAGGCAAAGAGTCTGTGAGGGAGGATGAGCGATGTGGAAGGAGTAAGAAAGTCAGAACACCAGAGTTGATTGGCTCAATAAAGAATTTCATGGATAAGGACCGTCATGTGTCTATAGGGATAAGAAATGTATAGTTTGATGCCAGTGTGGTAAGTGTACGCACAATTCTTTGCATGGAACTGAAGATGCGAAAGATTTGCGAGAAGTTTGTCCAATGGATGCTCAGAGAAGATCAGAAACTATTTTACCAAAATGAGAATCAAGACAGTTCCTCGTCCTCCCTATCGTCCAGACCTTGCTCGCGGTGACTTTTGGTTATTCACCAAGCTCTAGGAAAACCTTAGAGGCTGTAGTTATTAGATGATTGAGAAGGTGAGAACAGCTGTGACAAGGATCCTTGACACGATCACACAAAGGGGCATGAGGTTTTTCAGAAGTTGTTGGAACGTTGCAACAAGAACGTTGCAGCCGGGGGATAAACTTTTAACGGCACTTGAGTCACATCTATATAAATAAATATATAAATAAAAGTGTCTAGTTTATATGGAAAAAGTCTGGAAACTTATTTAAGGCACGTCGTATCTGTGAATTATTATACATCTAGAAATTCGTGCACTATGCCAATAGCTATTACAGATCACATAAGACACTGCGTGTAATACAGTGGTCAATCATGAATAACCAAATGTTCGTCACGTTCTTGGTGTAGGCAGGGTGGTGTATGTCTTTGTAGACTAGTGTCTATATAATGTGCGTATGTTCTACGTATATGCGTCACATTCTAGTGTTCTTGGAATATCGAAATACAATCAAGACAATCCGTTGGAGAAACAAAGAACGTACCTTTTCTTTTTTGATCTAGGCCAAAATTTCTCATGTTATCGGCCCGGAGCTGGCCTCAAAGTGATACACAAAACAACAGATGCGATGGGTTAATTTTTATTTATTGCGGACTATTATCCTCATCTTTCTTAGTTGATGTTTTTCACGACGTTTCGGTCAACTAGTCCTTTGGTCTTCGTCAGGTGGTAACTGCGACAGGATAGGAACTCTGAATCTCCTAACTGCATTCTCAGCAATTACTGCCTTTCATAATTGTTGTCGTCTCACCACGTTTTGGGGCCGGCTTTGGGTAGGATTGAAACTGCTATCTTCAGACAAATCTCACCTGAGATCGTAGAGATTCAACGTCTCCACTGCGCCACGTTGTGAAAACATCAAGTAAGAAAGAATAAATAAATTAATAAATAATACTCATTTCAATATTGAATTCCAATTAAATAATATAGAGATGCGATGGAGTTTATATTTTCGGCAGTCCTTTTATTTCGAATTCTTTCAAACGGGGAAAACCTCGCCGCATGTAATCAGCTGTTTTTTTTTTTTTCTTTGTGTTAATGATCTTTTCATCTTCTCCTTTTTTTCTCATATTTGACTTTCGAACTCAACTGCAAAATTCAACGGACTGGACTCGTATCTCGGAACTGAAACTCATGAGCGCCCCCTATTTCTATTAAGGTGTACTGTAAGGTGGTAACACTCGAAACGCACCCGCTTGTCAAAGTTAACAAGTTTGATTTATTTCACCGGTAACCATTTTAACCACTTTGCACTCAACTCGATACAAACAAGTTGGGTTCAACTCGTACCGCGTTACCCGCGTTATGTACACACAACATGTTTACACTACCACATCAAATAGCATAATGATTTAACAAGATCATAGGCGGATATCTCTACTATTGTATAAAAGAATCTGTGAGAGAAATATATACACATATATATATACATATACACACATACATATATACATACACACACATACACACATATATATATATATATATATATATATATATATATATATATATATATATATATATAAAGAGAGAGTGAGAGAGAGAGAGAGAGAGAGAGAGAGAGAGAGTTTCCTATGGATGTTTGGAAATTTCATCTGAAGGTACTTTATGTGTCTGGAGTGTCCTTACGGTTTTGTATCGTGTCTTTATTTACAATATTTAAAAACTTGACGTTTTTTGGCCTTTATTCAAGGATTGTGATCCTCATGAAATAGGAATTTTAGGTCACTCGATGAAGTCATTATTTTACCGAAACCTTGGCATTGTCGCTGTCGTTACCATGTAGATTGTTTACTTAGAATGAAATAAAAGCTTATATATATATATATATATATATATATATATATATATATATATATATATATATATATATATATATATATATAAGTGGAATATATATTCCACTTATAATACGTATAAAACTTTCTGAGGAAAACAATGGAAGTAGTCTCAATCTCTGTGTTATCCTTTATATATGCCGTATATCTACGTTCACCACCCCGAAATGACTCATGGGGACAGAAACCCTTGAAAACTTCAAATACGTATATAAAACTAATATAGAGAGTTTTACATTTCAGCTTTATCAAACTATATTAAAGAAGGGGAGAAACGGGAAAAATGCTAATATCGTTTTACGTGCTTCGTGAAAAGCTATTTTGTGATCTTCATTTAATCCCGAGCAACGTAGGGTCTTCCTGCTTAAGTTAAACCTGAAAAAAAAAAAAACGTAAGCAGATATGTAATAAAATATGTAAAATAATGAAAGCCGCGTCACATGAAAATCCAAATGGAAAATAAATCAAAGAGTTTTCATGTTTCAAGCTGATTTTATTTGACATGACATCGTGCATAAATTATGTACAAGAATTCTGACGTCAGAGCAATGCGTTAGAGAGAAAAGAAAAATTCAGGGCATGAAGGACGTCGAGAATTCATGTATGATAATACGGATGATGGTATTTGTTTTTTTTTTTTTTTTTTTTTTTTTTGTTTGGTTTAGATTTCTAATGGCGTTTATTTAGCTTTTAAAGTATTAGAGGCAAACTTATTCAAACTCTGGCAATTATTGATTTTCAAAGGATTTAGAGAAGTTCAGAACATTTATTTTATATTTTAGTAGCAGGGCGCCCGGCATTGCCCGATCATAACATCTGCTTAAATATGACATTTTGATTAATGCAGATTTCGTATTTATTATTATACTGTATTGTTATATTGTACCCAATATATAGTAATGATCAAAAAATTATTTAAAAAAAAAATGACTTGTGAGCCACCACTGAGAATCGAAACCAAAACTTTTAGCTTACGATTTATTCTTGCCTCTGCCGTTGATAGCTGAGCTGTGAAGACATCTTTGCTGCAACGCTAAAAATTAAAACCTGATTCAATAGTTACTACGTTATGCGTTCGTATTCGTAATGCCTTCGACCTTCACCTGGCAAATTTCATTTTTTTTTTTAATTTTCACACTTTTGTACCGATTTTCCTTGGCATAAACGACAATATAAAGTTTCGCATGAGTTCAAATATTTTATATATGAAGTTTCATGTCTGTAGACCAAAAACTCTAGAAGGAGTTTAGTAAGCAAATTTTCTTACACCAAAATGTATACACATACACATATATATATATGGAAAGTGTTTTGTGTTTACTATAACGTGTTTACGCGAATTTTACGCAAGTATAAATCATGTATATAATTACACGTAATCTATTTATCTATAAAAGTGAAAATGTCTGTATGTATGTGTCTGTGTACGTGCATTTCACTAACAAAAGCTCTGTTAATTTTTCAGTCTAGAGACTCGAGATTCGATATAAGTGGTATTCAGATTTCGGAAAATGTTTTTAATCAGTTTTCGGCCAGAAATTTGGCTGTCAAGAAGTTAAAGGTTAATGATTTGACCTTTGTAAATTCTACCATTCGCCAATTTTGAGTCTAAACACTTGAAATTTTAAATGTAGGTTACTTGAACATGAATCAAACCATTTAATTTGATTTCGGACCAAAATTGGGGTCAAAGTTTAAAAACCTTACCCGATTTCTGAAATTCTTTTTGAAATTTTACATAAATAGTATTCAGAGATAGGGCAAGCTTTTTTTAATAAGTCTGGGTCGAAAATTTGAGCTGACAAAAGATCAAATTTTACCTTCGCGGTGTCTAGCAAATTACTCAGCCAATTTTGGGTCTAAACATTTAAAATGTATGCCTAACGGGTATTTAAACGCGCGGCTAAAATTGTAATCAGTTTTAGAGCGAATATTTTGCTGCCAAAAGGTCAAAGTTGAAAGAGTTGACCTATGCATATTCTACCAAACTCCTCCGTCACTTGATATTTTAGATGTAGGTAACTCGGACATGAGTAAAACATTTTATTTTGATTTGAGGCCAAAATAATAAATGTTAAGGGGGTCAAAATTGGGGTCTGCGGTCTCTACGAAATTACTCAGAAAATTTTTGGTCTAAACGTTTAAAATCTTACATAAAGTGTATCCACACGTAGGACAAGTTATTAACAGTACATAGGGCCCGAGCAAAGCCGGGCGGAACAGCTAGTAGTTAACTAAAGATGATCATCCCATAAGAAAACCGAAAAAACTAATAGGAAATTAATTAAAATGAATGTTTAAAATAATATGCAAATTAGCTAGATCTTTTGCTAGTGAATGCAATCCCACAACGCATATATAAGTTGTAGTTTCTTTTTAAATAAACAGAAAAAGGGTGTTAAATATGAACATCAATACACAAAAAACAACTTTATATAAGTATATATTTAAAAGTCAACGTATATATATATTTATATATATATATATATATATTTAATTTTCGTCGATTATATATATATGTGTGTGTGTGTGTGTGTGTGTGTGTGTGTGTGCTAGCAGTTCAGTCCAGCTTTGCTCGGACCCTATGTACTGTTCATAACTTGTCCTATGTGGGAATACCCTTTATGTAAAATTTCAAATGTTTAGACGGGAAATTGTCTAGAAAGATTTTAGAGACTGTATAGGTAATTTTTAAAAACTTTTGACCTGAATTTTGACCCCGAAACATTTATCGTTTTGGTCACAAATTGCAATAAAAAGTTTGACCCATGTCCAAGTTACCGAAAATTGACAGAGTAGTTTGGTAGGAAAATGTACACACACAGACACACACAAATACAGTTACTAGCAAGACGTTGCCCGGGATTGAATGATGATTAGCGAATATTTCACACTCCTTTATTTTTTATTGTGATGGAAATCCATGAAATCACCCGGAAGGAAGTTTTACAAGCCTCCATACAGCAAATTAGTTCAAAATACTGTTTCTTTTATAATTTTTTTAATATATAAACTTATTTTCAGCTAATGAAAAAAAAAACATTAATAAATTTACGCGCAGAGTTTTAACCTACAGATCACGTCACGCAAAAAAAAAAGGAAGAAGAAAACACGCTATCAACTTACTCACAGTAGAATTTTCACGGCCCGTTGTTCTATCATTGTTGCTAAGCGACGACATGGAAAAATGGCTTTATCGATGATGGATTAATCAAAATAACGGTTTTGATTATCGGTAATTATCGGAGATATCCTGAGATAAAACTTAGACTAAGATCACTCCCAGATTAAACAGTAAAGTTCTGTAAATTTTAGAGAAAATCTGTTCAGACGTAAACGAACTTACACATACATACAAAGTTGCATTTACATAATTGTAGAGATAGTACTATTTCTGCTATGAAGGTTATGTTTTAGTTTATTTGCCTCATCGCTTGATCTATCGCCTCAAAACACGTTTAATATATCGCTTATAGTCAAATTTATAACTGATAAAATTTTAGGGATACCTATGTTAAAGTCAAGGTCAAAGAAAAGGTGAAAGTCACATTTTGGTTATAGTTTCAGTTTTGTTCACCTTATAGACTAGTTACTTCTCCATATTATTTATATATATATATATATATATATATATATATATATATATATAAAAGTGATAATGCATTTGGGGGGCACTTCTCAACCTATATACACAACGAATGTTTTATCTAGACTTCAGGTTAGTATATAGAGTATTCAGACATGTGGAAAACTTTTTAATCGGTTTTTCATCCGGTAAAAAAGGCTGCTAAGGAATCAAAATTGCGAAAAGAAAATTGTACTTGGAGGTTATTGGATTTTTTGCCAACTGTTTTACGAGGCTTGAAAACATATTTTTAAAACGTGGCAAACTGGTCTAAATGTTATCGCACGTGATTCACTGTCTTTAGGTTTTGGTTTCGATCTCAGCTCAAGTATTTTTTTTATTTGCGAGAAATTAACTGTTTAGAAAAAAACACAATACTCGAATGCGCATGCCCCAGTTTCTGTCAGTTTTTTTTTACTTTATTTTTAAAGGAATTAAACGTTACGTTTAATACCGGGCAACACCGGGTACATCTGCTAATAGCCAATAAAGCTACGTGTCTTTTATGATATTGACATTGAAATATTCACCATGCCCAAAATCCTAACTGTTATATCGTATGCTGGTCTGTTTCCCTCAGATCAGTTAAAATATGCAGTTAATCTACAAGTTCACTAAGGTTCAATTGTAGATTAGGGAACCAAATATCTTATTTCGTTGTATCTTTCAATCGTAAGCGTGTCCCTTTTCTTACTCATATTCTCATGGATGGCTCTGCTGTTGAGGAGAAGTTGACTCTGGAATTCTTGGACTTTCTTTCCCATGAAATCTTTCATGGAGTCCATATATTAGATCCATTTTTCTTTCTGCTTCTCGTAAAGTCGCGTCTCTACCGGTTGGAACGATAAAATTGTCGCCCTAAAGAAAACAACACTACAGCTTTATTTTAAAACTTTTATTTAAAAAAAAAATCAATTCAGGTAACTTGATTATGTAGTAGAGCTGGCATCTATTCAATGTAGCCGCATTCAGCCTCAAGGATCGCCTCGATACGCGTCCACAATTGGAAGCATGCGTTCCCACAAGTGTCGGTTGGAGCTCGGCGAATACTCGGCAGATGGTGGTATCAGGCTGGCTTTGGTGCTGTGGGAGGTCAAGTTGGTGATGTTATCGACGTATGAACAAACGAAGTTGTCCAGCGGGTTCAGGTCAGGGGATAAGGGGTCAGTAAGAGCACGTTACAATGTCGTAGCACTCTTTCTGAAACCAAGCCTGGGTCTCTTTTGACATGAGCCGGCGCCAAGTCCTGCGGCCAAAGCTAGACTATGCTAGCAGCCACCTGATTGCACCAAGAGATCACCACACTCTTCAGCACATCCAGTTACACGTTGGTATTGACTTTCAAATCGGCTTCGAAGATGGGAAGTGACATGATGTGGCCCTCACTTAAAACCACACTAAAGACTATAACCGTGACCGGAAAGGGTTGTCCTATGCGTTGAGCTGTGTTCCTAATCTTTGACCCGTCCGGATTTGCATTTTGAGAGTGTTGGCAATGGTCCTGTTGTCATTACTTGGATCGGAAGCGCATCTCCGATCTGACTCGTTTAACATTGTGTCACTTTCAGACATGATAGAAGGCTCCTATCTCTCTTGGGATTTGTACACAAATGGTCAACTATTAGATGGTCTACCATAAAGAAAGGAAAATCGGGTTTCATCAAACGGAAATGGAAGCATGTCCTCTTTTTCTGGGGCGACAATTTTATCCTTCCACTCTGTATATCGTTCTAAATACTTTCTCATACTTGAGTATCTCCTCTATCTCTACAAATCAGGAATATTGGTTGTATTGTCATGTTTGGACTTGTGAATCTCTGTTCCATTTGAGAGTTCTTTTTAAGATGCAGAGACGCAGTTGCAATTTAATTAGCCTCACTCTGTCTTTATCTCTGCAACCACTCTCTCACAATCTTCTTTTTTAATAAATGTTTTAATGCTAAATTGTAATACAGCATGCTTGTGGAGCTCCCTTCCTGCTGACTGCTTCCCCCTACATGGTCCTTTCGAGATTAAGATCAATAGGCATCTCCCGCCTTTCCAACAATCATCTTTCGTTTTTCTCAGCTCACTACATTAATTAGGTTCAAGGCTTGTCTGTAGCGATTTCCATAAAAAAGGTGTTACCCAGGATGGATGCATACATGTAACAAATTATTTATAAAGGTCAGCTGTCTGCGTGTATGTGTGTTTGTATATTCAGCTAAAAATTTAGAAAAACTATAAAACAAACACCCACGAACTTGAAACATTATTGATCGGCGTTTCCCCAGATGAATAATAATTAAAAAAAGTAAAACATGCATGGTCCCCCGTAAGTGCACAGTGAATGAGGCATAAAAAATGACTAAGTTTAGCATTTAATCTTCCCTATAGAGTGTTTTTATTAGCCCTAAAAGAGCCCCTGGGGCACACCCAGGAGTTATCGCGAAGTATAGGTAAACAAAATTATATAGAAATCAATTAATTACAACTTTTCAGAAAGTTTTATAAAATTCCAAGGCATCAATTTGTTTTTTAATGAGCACAAAATTGTTAATTTTCGCCACTTTAACCCGAAAGGCACTTGTAGGGGGGGGGACAATCGGAGTTTTCCCGGAAAATCCGTTTTGTTAAATTTTTACTCATATTATATTAAATGTTTGTGTAAAATTTCCAAAACTTCCAAGGCGTAGTTATTGAGAAAGTGCTGACAGACAAACGGACGAACGGACAAGGATGAATTTACAGTACATTCTCCTTTTGTCGGGGGACCAATAAACGTATTAAGAGTGTTTAAAAATTCGATGATCTTCATTCAATCTCGGGCAATATATATATATATATATATATATATATATATATATATATATATATATATATATATATATATATATAAGCACTTGCCCGATTCGGATATCTACACAGCTATGCGGATTACCCAATATATAACTTGGACATTATTACCAAACGGATGTAAAGAACGTATAACATGGATTTTACCAAGCAAGCTGGATCTAAAAAAACATTCATATCCTTTTTCTGCAAATCCTCCTGCTACAGGAATTCTGATAAATTTATTATCTTGACTTTGACTTTCTATGTCTCACTGACTTTAGCAAATTCGCTGACTTTAGCAGACTTTATAAATATTTGCTAATATTTTCTCTCCTCTGATGAGATGGTAGACATCGAAACCCTATAGGTTAAGGAGATTGACTTTCTAAAGAATTATTTGTCTTGCTTAGAATAATAAAAATTCTGTGATATGAAATTCATTTCAATGAGAGTTTTTTGAAATTCATTGAATTACAATTTAATTTATTTGCTCTATCTTGCATATCGAGCAATTCTTGTTTGGATGTGATAACTTATAGAATATTACTGCCAGTAATATTTTGTAAACCTACAATCTCACGTTTCCATAACAACTGATTGTTAAATAAAAACTATTCTGAAGAATATATATATATATATATATATATATATATATATACATACATATATATATATATATATACATACATATACATATATATATATATATATAATTATTGTCCGTGGCTTAATGTCTACCACAATAAAAACATTGTGTTCCGAAACGATCGTACAAATTATTGATTTTGTTGTTGTTCCTTCTTGTGAAACGGATTTTTAATTTAATTCTAATTTGAATTTTTAATTATCAATCACATTACTGAATATATATATATATATATATATATATATATATATATACTAGCATGGCGCCAAGCATTGCCCAGCCGTAAAATACGCTTTAATATGACATTATTATTATTAATGCAGATTTCGTAGACTTTTAACTTTGACCCCTATTATGACCTCTTAACATTTATTGTTTTGGGTTCAAGTCAAGTTATTATGTGAGATCCATGTCCAAGGAACCTATATCTAAAAATTCAAAATTGGCGGAGGAGTTTTGTAGAGTTCTCAAAGGTAAAATCCTTTAACATTGACCCCCTTAACAGCCAAATTTATGGCCGAAAACGGATTACAAAGATTATCCCAAATCTCAGTAGCCTGTATATCAAATTTCGAGTCTGTAGACTTAAAATTGACTGAGTTATAGCGCAGGAAAATGTACACAGACACACACACACACAGACACGTTCACTTATATATATATATATATATATATATATATATATATATGTATGTATATATATATATGTATATATATATGTGTATATACATATATACATATATATATACATATATATATATATGTATATATATATATATAAGTAAAATGTCTATCTGTCTTTTCTCTATGGTAGTTAAGGAAGACTATTATACAGAAAGGCATTACTTTACATATTCAGACATTTTAATATATACGTATGCACATAACCTTATGAACACTACATAGGGCCCGAGCAATATATATATATATATATATATATGTATATATATATATATATATGTATATATATATATGTATATATATATATGTACATATATATATATGTATATATATATATATGTATATATATATATATATATATATATATATATATATATATAAACAGAGGAGGGATAATATAACTTTTCGAGGAATTTCATCTTTCAAATCCCATTTCTTTTTCAAAAAATATCGTTATCAAAATTATGTCTTCACACTTGGCTTCACTAAAACTTTTTGTTTTTTTCCCCCTCATTTTTTTTTTCTAATAAAATCGATAACTACCCCGTCAAATGTTTGCAAGCCTTGCCTCGATAAAACCTAATAAGCGTTGCAACAGTAACGCCCGCTTTAGCGCGAAAACGACCCACGAGACAGCGGATCCACTCGCTGACCCGCCCGCGTGTAGGTACTCGCGTTGTGTTAAAAACACGAAGGGGAACGAGAAAGGCCAGTCAGGCGGACGATGACAGTAAAAATGGAATTATTCAAAGGTTCACACAACGAAAAGAAAACGTGCAACGAAATGAACAAGGCGTAAGTAAAAGGTGAACGGTTGGTATTGTGAAGATGCGTCCATTTTATCTATGTATTTAACGCGGAAAATGATGATTGGTCTGTCAAGCTAAGTTTCAAATAACATTTCATTTTCTGTTGTTGTTGTTGTTGTTGTTGTTTTTTCTTCTTTCTTTTACGGCATATTAAAAGTGTTAGGGGTCATTTAATGCTACATTCATCCGATGTAGAAATAATTTTAAAATATGTTTTTTGTTTAAATTTCTTATTGTCGACAAACATATATATTAATAGGTCAGCGTGTGTGTTATTTATTTTGTGTGTCATGTTTACATCCGAGTGACTGTTGTTTAATTGTTATGCATTTCTATTTCTTGTAATGAATAATTGGACCAATAATTATTCCTAAGTTTTGGTTTCGGTTTCGATTATAACTGATGCCATTCAAGTCATTTATCTTTTTATAAATAATTTTAGCAAGAATTTTTCATACGTTTTGGTTTCGGTTTCGATTATAGCTGAAGCGACTTATGTTATATATATATATATATATATATATATATATATATATATATATATATATATATATATATACATTGGTCACCACTTATCAAGGCCCGGAAGCCACTCAGGGATAAGGGTTATTGCAAGTACATTACGTTAATATGGAGATTTGATGAAGTGTTTACTTAAGGGGCGGTTCATTAGGAATTTGTTAACGTTGGACTTGAACACATCCAAGTTGTAGCCAGGTAGGAAGCAGGCAGAGGGAACAGAGTTCCACAGGCGTGCAGTTCTAAGAAAGAAGCTTTGTTCATGTAATCCACGTTTTGGATTAGGTACAGATAAAGAGTGGAGGAAATTTTTCACAGTGGATTCAGCTAGACGGGTGTTTTTCGTGATAGATTGGCGAGAGGGGACCAGAGATTGAAGTTTAGACGAGCATCTGCCATGGAAATAACGATAAAACAAGGATAGGCTTGCAACGTCTCTTCTGTGGGAGAGGGATTGCAGGGTAGAGAAAAGGGCATCCTCCACTAAGCCACGAAGTCTATTTTGTACTCTGTCAAGGCAGGATAGGCTGTTTTTAGCAGATCCTGCCCAGATATGGCAGCAGTATATATATATATATATATATATATATATATATATATATATATATATATATATATATATATATATCGATCCAATTACCGATTCCGTTCTAAATTTCCGATTCCGATTCGATTCTTGATTCTGATTCCGATTCTTTTAATATTTATAAATATTTAATTAGAGATCTGTTTTGTAAATTTTCAAATTATTACATAAACTCCCGGGTACTTTCCGGGTATATTTTTTTCTGAAATGTTTTTCTTGTAATGTATTGCAAACTGAAAGCAACAAAAGGTTTATTTTGATTTTAAACAAAGCCAAATTGTATCAGTTAGTCGTTAGTGTAGAACATGCTACTTGCAAGTTTTCATAAACAGTTGAAAATAGTCGACGATTGATAGGTAAAATGAGAAAACGATGTAAGAACATAATATTAACAACCCCCCTCCCATTGTTTTAAACGAATTTCTAAATAATAATTTTACTATTTAGACAATCATTTTTAACCTGGAGAGAGCGCTGGGCTTCGTTAACTATTATGTGTCTTCTTTCCATGAATGTACAAATTTTATTTTAATTATATAAATTTGATGGGTTATTAAATTGATTTGCTTTGCTGCAAAAAACCAAAAACAAAAACGAGATGCAAATAATAATAACAACTAGCGGGACCTGTGGAAATTCCACAGGGGACTCATTCATATGTAATATATTCATGGGTGCCCGGAAAACTCGTTCCCGGAAAACTCGTTCATTTTTTGATAAATAGGTAAACTGGTCCATTATTGAATAAATATCGATTGAAAACACATTTTATGACCATTCTTTAGAGAGTTTTTAAAGGTGACTACACACCCTCATAAAATTTTTAAAATATAATTTTTACTTGTTTACTGCTGTTTTAAAAAATAAACTTGATCACAGAGTCACGGAGTCGACACAAAAAAACGAAACCATATATTTATTTGCCAAAAAATTTCTTTAGTTTTAACAGGCTTTGTGTTATTACGGAACATTTCGATTGTCGATACTACTGGCAACAGTTTCATAAAAACCTACCTAAGAACATTGCCAGGCACATATAGTACCTTCGTGTGAAATTTCATAAAAATCGATCCAGCCGTTTTCGAGTACATAGGGAACGAAATAACACATACATACACGCACAAAGATCGATATATATATATATATATATATATATATATATATATATATATATATATAGAGAGAGAGAGAGAGAGAGAGAGAGAGAGGGCACATTTCTGCTTCATATTATTTTTTTCTATTGGAATCCTTTTAGATGAGTAATTTGTGTATTTATTTATTTTTGGACTATTATCCTCATCTTCATAGTTGTTGTTTGACCACGTTTCGGCCAACTATTCCTCATCATCATCTCATCACGTGATCAAGTGAGCATTGTCTAGAGGTAGTGCTTTGAATCCTACTCAAAAGCAGGCCGGAGGATTAGTTGGTCAAAACATGGTGAGACAACAACAACAACAGCAACCATGGAAGGCAGTAATTACTGATGATACACTTACAAGACTCAGCATTCTCATCCAGTCGCGATTAAAGCCCCTGTTCAGTCTCAAAAGACAAAGGATACCCCTTTTAAAGGCAGCTGTGCGAGTAATTGTGAAGCAAGGGTTGCGCAATCCCTAATCACACCTCCCCTGAATCGGCACTGCTTGAATTCAGTGGCAAGGAGAAGTCCAGGATAACTGGAAACAATGCCGAGATAAGCGGAAAGCCCATACAGTCCCTTGAAGTTCCAAATGGTCACCCATTTAGTATTGACCATGTTCAACGTAGCTTAACTTCGGTTATCCAGCGGGAACAGGTGTGTCAACGTGATTATGCCGTACATATTAGTCACCTGAAGAAGGCCAGAGAATAAGTTGGCCGAAATGCGGCTAAACAACGATAACTATGAAGATAAGGATAACAGTTCGCAAATAAATAAAATATAATTTTTTTTTCAATTATTTTTTTTTACTTTTCATATAACATTTCTTGTGTTTCTTTTAAATTTCTGAATATAGGATCCGTAAAAGTCTCTTTGTTCTATTTTGTACGTGTGCTTTCGACTCGATTCTTCCAGTCGTCCTGGGGCGACTTTAGTTTAAACAATTATTCTCGTCGGTCTGTCACGCGTAAATTATAAAAACATATTTTTTTCGGTCTGCCATGCTTAATTTTGATAACATTTTCATCGCTCTGTGCCTAAATTAAACGGACACATTTTTTTAATACGCTTTTCTGATTATTTCCAAATTTATTTATTTACTTCGCTTCAATAAATTTCATTCGACAGAGATTTCCCATGGGTCCGACTTAAGAAACTCACACCCTACCTCAGTGAATTTTATGTTTATTTCGAGTCAGACACAGTGAAGCGTATATTTTTTAATGCGTTTTTCTTACAGTTTTATTTGCTTGCTTGCTTGTTTGTTTTTTTTCTTAAGAAAATTTGAAGTATTAGTTTATAAATTCGAAAGAAAATATTTGAAATATGAAAACCTACGGATTATTAACTCTGTAAAGAATAGTTTGCATAACAATCAATATTGCAAGTTTCATTCTGTCGACGTTAAAATAGATCCATTTATCATCGCCAAGTATATCATTATTATAATAGAAATGTATTTATTTAGCGGACATATTTTAACAATTTGTATTGTTCTTGAGTGTTAGTTTCGGTTGAAGTTATCTCTGGCATCTTTCGGGTCTATCTTATCAAACTCGGTAATCTTTCTGTTGAACTAAAAAATTTACATTGGTAACATGCTTTCGTCCTGTCAGCTATGAGTAGGGCTAGAACAACAGCATATTCTTTTCATTGTTTTGACTCTCGAGTGTGTATCCGTTGATATTTTATATGTGTCTATATAGAGTGAGGCTGTTCTCTGTTGATTAATTGTGTCTAACTGTGTCGGCTATAAACTCGAGAGTCAAAATAATGAAAAGTCCTGGATATAACCTTAAACAATATACGATAGTGAGGCCTCAGCTTGCGGGCATTGGGGAGTGTGGAGCTACTATTTAATTGCCATTGCTCCCAGGCCCACTCTGACCTGGAGTGGTAGTGCCTGTTAGGGTCAAAACTATGGGTTAAATAGAAAATGACTTGAAAAAAGCAATATATTCTATTAAAAAAATTTTCTTCAAAATTACTGGATTCGGCATTAAATAATGCCGTAAAGCATAAACAACCAACCATAGTCCTAACTATGAGTGGGCAGAAGCTTTAAGCAATTCACAACTGTATTCTTACGCACGGAAAATTGAAGCATGAACCTCCAAAATAGTGTAATTTAGAACTTAATTCACACAGTACTTTATCCGTTACGCCACGAGTTCTTATGGACAATTCTAGTATGGAATTCCATGCAGGTTCGCAAGTTTATTTACTTTGTGTAGACGGAAAATGTTTGGCTAATCTCCGGCTGTATAGAAAGCTCAGTTGGATATTTGGTAGGTGACACCAGGAAGAGAGGCATTCAGTTGGTTGCAAACACGCGGGTCGATTTCATCTAATGACTGCGTGGCTTTGCACCATTGTCTATTGGAATCCATAATTTGAACAAAAATATGTGAGAGAAAATCGGTCAAAAATCGGGACAATTGACAATGGGGAAATATTAAACATTCCAAGATGACATAATGTATATATAAATAGACAAAACAGAAAGCAAGTAAGAATCAATCAGTGAGCGAAGACAAACTGACACATTTTCTACACTGCTAAAACATCCGAAACACACCTCTGTTACGCGCCTTTACTCATGTCAGCACCCGTCATAAGTAAATCGAAAACTGTTGTCAGTGCGGAATAAACAAAATATTTTTATCAATCAGCTGTGTTGTGTTTTATTCGATGTCAGTGTGTGCATATCGCAGACCAGTGATAAAAAGTCGATTTAGAAATTATATAGACTGAAAAGCACATTTGAACTACCGAGGATCTTAAACGAGATACAATTTGTATTATTTGGGTTCTTATTTAGATTGTTATTCGCACAACGTTTAATGTAACCGCCGGCCTTCTTCATGTAAATCGTGTCGAATTCTAGAACCTGTACGTAATTTTGAACAGAACAATTTTATTTAATCCTCGGGGGTAGCATGCTCTCGTTCCGTCAGTCATGCCGCAGTAGAAGTCATCAGTAACTCGCAAGCCAGAAGAGAACAACTGAATTTTATCAAGCACGTTATCCACTATGCCATGGATCCTTGTTTAAGGAGCATGTTTGACAAGTAGAAACACTTTTTAAACGCTAGAAAGGTTGCGATTTTTGCTTTTGCTGTTGAGAAACATTCATAATTATTTTGTTGGTAATCGTTTCCCTGATATCTTTCTAATTAGAATTTTTTTAGAAAGGTATCGGGTACTTAAGGGAGGTATAACGTGACAGTTACCAACATCTTTAAGTGGAAGTGTTTCTGTGAAACGACCTGGATGCGAAGTTGGCACACCCAGGGTGTCAGTTCTTGTCGTTAACCCCTCAACCACCGTCGCCTCCCTATTGTTGTTCATTCTTCCTGTGCAGCTAATTTTTGACATTTGTCAGTGTGGAATAAGCAAAATACTTTTATAAATCAGCTGTGTCGTGTTTTATTCGCTGCCAGTGTGTACATATTGTAGACCAGTGACAAAAGTCGATTTAAAAATTATATTTTTGGTTTAGCATTGTGTGTGAATAATTTAAAATAAACTATATGTAATGTATAAAATAGGCAGGTAGTATAGTGCTCAACCACAAAAGTCTGACCTTCAATCGTATTTTTCAAGCAATAAAATTGTAATATGTCAGTCATATCCATTAACTTCAGTTGAATACTTAATCACCATTATGCTAGTGTAAGAGATTCACTGCTCAACTGACTTATCTCTGGCCTGGTCCGTTTTTATCCTTCCTTCTCTCAAGTCCGTCCGTATTAGTTTCTTCCATATTTTTGGGGGGGAGGAGGGGTTTCCTCGTGGGCCCAACTCTTTTCCTGATCTACATTAATGATCTTCCAAATCACATCCTTACATCATTTGTAGACATTTATGCTGACGACACTACCATTTATGGTTGCACATCTAAGATAGTAAACGACCAAGTTCTCTCCAATTCTCTCTCCTCTGATCTTGAGCACGTAGTACAATGGGGAAAGGAGTGGCTGGTTACTTTTAATGCATCTAAAACCAAGCTTCTCTCTTTACATCATCAACATTCTAATCCACATTTGGCATCAATTGAAATGAATGGCTCTCGTCTTGGGGAGGCCTCAAGTTTTGACAAGCTTCTGGGCTTAACCATTACTCCTGATCTTAAATGGAACACGTACATCAAATCTGTTGCCAAGGCCGCTTGAAAAATGGTGGGATCTTTCTATCGATCCGGTAAATATCTCACTGCTGATGCTATTCTCTATCTATATTAGAGCCAGGTACGTCCAAAGATGGAATACTGTTGCAACATCTGGGCAGGAGCTGCTAGAAAGGACTTGGCCTGCCTTGATAGAGTTCAAAATAGACTTCGTAGCCTCGTAGGAGATGTCCTTTTCTCTTCGCTGCAACCTCTATCTCACAGAAGAGATGTTGCGAGTTTGTCTCTGATGTATCGTTATTTTCATGGAAAGTGTTCGACTGAGCTTCAATCTATGGTCCCCCCTCGCCAAACTTTCACAAGAAACACTCGTCTAGCTGTAAACACTATCAATAATTTCCCCCACTCTTTATCTGTGCCTAAACCTAAACGTAGATTCCATGAACAAAGCTTCTTTCTTAGAACTGCACGCCTGTGGAATTGTCTTCCGTTTTCCTGCTTTCCGGCTGACTACAATATGGTTGTGTTCAAGCCTAAAGTAAATAAGTTCTTGATGAGCCGTTCCATATAAGTTATCAAATTTACCAAATTTTCATTACTAATGATTACTATATTTTCCAATTTCTACTGTACACTCTTTAACCCTTATCCTTGAGTGGCCTCTGGGCCTTGATAATGTGGTGATGCCTATGTAAAAAAAAAACAGAAAAAACAAAAAAAAACTGTTCTACATTTACTAACACTTGTAGTTTGCTCTTCTGCGCCCATCTTCTTATACTGTTTAGATTTTATTTTCCTCGGAGGTCATCTGATCTAAGCCAGGGTTTAAGACTCGCATTAGACATTCGTTGACTCATTCTTATATGCGTTCTCGTTATTAGGTGCACGTCTTCAGGAATAAATGTACCGAACTTTTGTGTTTGTTAAGGAGTCTTATCTGTTTTATTTTACGTTTTAAAGAGGGTTTACGTGCTGAGATATCGTAGGAATCTAAGTCGACAATTTAAGGGCAGCGAAAAAATGATGACGAATACTTACCAACTCAATTACAAAGATTAGATTTGATTTTTTTTAATCATGTTCACTCCTTACAAAGCATAACGCCACTTGGACGTAAGGGGCTACTATTTGGGGTCATCTAAGCTTCAGCCTCTGTCCCATCGACGAAATGTTGCAGCCCTCTGCCTGTTCTACAAGTATTTTAGTGGTGAATGTTCTGACGAACTACAATCACTTGTGCTTCCGCGATGTGAGCACCCTCGACAAACCCGACAGGCTGCTAAATCCCACCCCCACACTGTAGAGATCCCTAGATGTAAAAGATCTTTCTACTCCAATAGTTTCTTCCCCAGAACCGCTAGACTTTGGAATTCCATTCCAGGTCCCTGCTTTTCCAACAGTACTGACGTGCAGAAGTTCAAGTGTAACGTGAACCGACATGTTGCTGCCCAAATCCCTACATAGTAGCCCATTAGTGTTGCCCCTGATAGTAACCCCCTTCACCAAAGTGACAATTTGCCTTTTTTGGGGTGAAAATGTAATTAAAAAAAAGAGTGTCTAGGAAAGATTGACAAGATATTTGTTATTTATTGGAATTCATTATTGAGATGAGTATTATTTATTAATTTATTTATTGCGGACTATTATCCTCGCCTTTTACTTGTTTCACAACGTTTCGGCCAATTATTCTTTTGGCCTTCTCACCTAGAATCGTAGAGATATCGTGGCGCAGTTGATAGAGACGTTGAATATCTACGGGTCCAGATGAGAATTGTCTGAAGATAGCGGTTTCAACCCTACCCAAAGCCGACCAGAGGCTTCCTTGGCCAAAACGTGGTTAGACGACAACAACTACGGAAGGCAGTAATTGCAATGAATGCAGTCAGGAGATTCAGAGTTCTTATCCGTCGCGGTTACCACCTGACGAAGGCCAGAGGAATAGTTGGCCGAAACGTCGTGAAACAACTAAGATGAGGATAATGGTCCGCAATAAATAAAATGAAGATGTTTGTTTATGTTACATTTAAACTTCTTCATATCAGTACAGCCAGAGAAGCAGGCGACAGGAAGGGAATTCCAAAGTCTTGCTGTTCGATGGAAGAAACTATTAGAATAGAAATCTTTCTGGCATTTAGGGACATTAACAGTGAAGGGGTGAGATCTTATTGCTAAGCAGGTTTGTCGAGGATATGTACGTCGAGGAGGGTACAAGTGAAACCAGTTCATCAGAACACATTCCATTAAAATATTTGTAAAACAGGCACAGTGATGCAACATTGCGGCGATGGGACAGGGACTGGAGCTTAGTTGATAAAGTGGGATCGATTTTTTTTTTACTTTATCTAAGAGGGAGAGACTAGTGGTAGATTCACAAACTCAGATGTGGTAACAATACTCCGTACATGGCCGAATGGTGGCCTTTTAAAGGTACAGGTTACTCTCAGGCGTGAGTAGTCTACTAGCTCGATAGAGGGAACCCACCTTCTTTGCAGCAGACTTTGCAATGTCATCTATGTATTTGTTCCAGTTCATATTGCCTGCAAATGTTAGGCCGAGGAGTTTGAAGGTAGAATTCTCAGGTAGGGTGCTATTTGTCATGGATATAGGGGGTTGGAGATGCGTCTTGTAATTGTTAAAGGAGAGCAGCTTAGTTTTACTTGCATTAAATGTTACCATCCACTTGCGGCCCCATTCCACTAGTCTGGAGGTCATTTTCTAAAAATTCTGCCATTGTCTTAGATTTATGTACATCTGTTCTTCCCTCATGCATATTATAAAGCGTTGTGTCATCAGCAAATATAAACATCTCAGACACAATATTATCGGGGATGTCGTTTATGAATATCAGGAATAATAATGGTCCAAGGATCGACCCCTGAGGCACTCCGGCATTAATTTTATGCTGCTTGATTGAGAATTATCAATAAAAGTAATGTTCATTTGATGTGTATGGTTTATATTGTAGAATACTTCTGTGAGAAATGCCATGAGTGTTAAAATATATACGTTTATACATGTGTTTAAAATCAGCATAAACGAGCGACAACAACGAAATTCAAGCAGTGTGAGTACGTGTTGCCGTTTGTAAGTGCGTATGCCATATGACAGTGTGTGGTTGAGTTGTGTGCTAACGGTAGCAATTGATTAAAGCTTATTAATAAGAGTCAATGTTCATTTGTTTTCGTTGTAGAAATATAGTTCAGTGAGAAATATGAACGTTAAAATGTAAGCGTTTGTACATTTACAATCAGCGTAAATAAGAAAACAATGAAAGGATTCAAGCAATGCGTATGCGTTACTCGTATTGTAAGTGTGCGTATGCGTATCACCGTGTGTAATTGAAAAGTGGATACTTGTAACTAATGGAAGGCGTATATAAACTTTAAAGCTGTCTTTGATATTTTTTTTTAAATCACAGCTGTTTATTCACTGAATATCTGGCCTTATATGGACTTGGGGTGGATTCTAAAGGCCCATTTCGAATAAATTAAGACAATTCTCTGTTTAGTGTAAAATATAATTATTAATTCAGGTGGATGCCTGCAATAATCCGGTTGTGCAGAAACGAATTGAGACATTTTGATTTTGGACACCAAAGGGTAAACTTCGCTAATACAATTCCTTGTCCTCCATATTTTGTTTTGTGATAAAAATTCAAATTTGGAAATTAAATTTGAAGAAATGTCAGTTTAACATTCCATTTATTTATCTAATAGATAAGCTAACATGTTACAGAATTAATTCAATTTATTTTTACAATTCTCACGAAAATTCCCCACAGGGCATTCTTACGCGTGCAAAAGATACTTTGAAAAAGGTTACAAACGTAATTTCCTGCGACTTCCAAACATGTACTTATGGTTAATAACGCCGAATTTTGATCGAGCGATGCAGTGTTCAAGTCCCATTGATTCTATTAAAATCACTTGTATTTAGAAAAGAAACGAACATCCCTCTACTTTTTCTTCTTTCTAGCCGGAAGTCACCGCTTATCAAGGCTCGAAGGCCAGTCGAGGATAAGAGTAAAGCGTGTCAGGGGATCAGCAAGACAACGTCGTAATAACGAGTAGTGTTGGAAATTGGGAAAAATTTGATTATTTAAAAGGACGTCTCAACAAGAACCTCTTCACATTTGACTTAAAAATAACGATGCGTTGTAGTCAGCTGGAACGTAGCCTCGCGATAAAAAGTTCCACAGGCGGGTGTTCCCAAGAAATAAATTTTGCGTTTAGTTTAATTACAGATACAGGGTTGGGGAAATTATTGACAATAGTTATAGCTAGACGAGTGTTTGTTGCGAATGTTTAGCAGGGGAGACCATAGATTGGAGCTCAGTCGAGCACTTGTTATGTAACAAAAAAAAAAATAAACGATAGAACAGAGATGGAGATGCAACGAGAAAGCGGTTGCAAGGAGGAGAAAAGCGAGGCACTATTTCGTAGTACCCCCTGCGTTGTTGTGTTGTGTTCCCGGGAGCAATGCAGAAAAAAGGGACCACGATGTAATTTCGACAATTTTGTTTCTCTTTCTCAGCCGGCAACCATGATATATACACGTATATTTTGGCTTCTCTGTAAAAGAGGGGGAATCG
Organism: Euprymna scolopes; assembly: GCF_053919585.1. Taxonomy (NCBI): domain Eukaryota; kingdom Metazoa; phylum Mollusca; class Cephalopoda; order Sepiida; family Sepiolidae; genus Euprymna; species Euprymna scolopes. The sequence goes on from NC_136512.1 coordinate 70,979,502, forward strand.
TCCACCCTCTTTCCCCGACGGTAAGTTAAGGGTAGTTAACTAAGTTGTCAGTAGATAAAGATAATTGTTATTGTTGTTGTTTTAAATTGTAGGATATTGAATCATATTTTTGTAAAAATATAAATAGCTAAGATTTTCTTATACAGTACGACTTTTGTTGCGTTGTTTGATCTGCGTTATACGCCTTAAATGTCTTAACGCCTTAAATGGCGTTAAACGCCTTAAATATCTTAACGCCTTAAATTGCGTTAAACGCCTTAAATGTCTTACAGGTCGAAAAGGTGCCTGCAGCGATCCCAGCCAAAGTAATTCCAACATGAAGACGTCATCCTTAGAGAATGAAGAAACCTGCGCAGAGAAAGCCACACCCAAATTCCAAGTGTGATTTCACTCTTGGACTTCCAGAACAATACTGTTTGTTAACGCTGATAGGGACTAAAATCGTAAACCTTAATCCCTTGAACTGTTTGTTTTTTAGGGGGGGGTGCGCTAACCAACCTGCCAGCAATTCCAATAACCCGGGATATATTATACAATAAAAGTGCATCGCCTACTAGATTTCAAACCCTGTCAATGCAGAAAATGGAGGTCCTAGTAACTTCTACCAAGATGTTTCCATTGTGTAATGGCAGCTCCACAATTTGAAGTGAACCATTAGGGAGAATGGAACTTTCTATACTATATCCGTGTGGGAACATGTGCGTCAATACCTTTTTTTGCAGCATTCAATTGTCTCATGGTCACACTGTTCAGTAAAGATACTAGTTCAAGGGTTATCACTGACGTTTTTCTGATTGCTATCCAATCAGCATCTTGTCATTTTGCAAAGCGTCCACTCAGCTTGGAGTTAAAAACTGCCAATATCCAAAGATGGTCGCGTTGTCAAGTTGCCTATGGGCATTTGTCACACAATCCTCGAGTACTTTAGATAGAAAAAAAGAGATCTAGGGGTGTGGCTTGCTAGTCTTTACTATTTTAGAGGCGGTTCGATAACGTAAATGTACGTGTTATGGAACGAGAGATAGAGAAGCTAGGTTTGCTGCTACTAATTGTGTCTGGATAACTCGGTAAATCAAGCAAAAGGCTGCGTTGGATATTACACTCCTCAAATGCATATACCTGGGCGTTACTATATAAAAGAGTGTTGCATCTATACAGGATAAAATGATAAAAGTGCCGCCCTAAAAAACAACAACACTACAACTTTATTTTAAAACTTTTATTGAAAAACTTAATAAAGCTAACTTTATTATGTAGTAGAGTTCAGCCTCAATCAACGTCACGATACGGGTGCGGAATTGGAAGCATGCTTTTTCCACAAGCGTCGGCAGGACCTCGGCGGATGGCAACGATCAGGCTGGCTTTAAAGTTGTAAGTGGCCATGTTGGTGATGTTCTCCACATATGACCAAAGTAATCCAGCGGGTTGAGGTTGGAGGAAAAAGAGACCAGTGAGAAAACGGTACAAAGTCGTAGTACGCCTTCTGAAGCCTAGCCTGGGTCTCTTTGGACTTGTGGGCCGGGGCCGAGTTCAGCTGCCACACCCAGGATTGACTAGTGGCCTCCTGATGTCACAAGGGTATCACCATACTCTTCAGCACCTTTAGGTACACTTTGGGGTTGACTTTCAAGCCGACTTCTAAGATATTAGGTTGCATGATGTGGCCCTCACTTGAAATCACACCCAAGACCATAACCTTGGCGGGAAACTTTGCTTTCATCACCCTGGGCACATCCCTACTATTCGTGGCAATCCAGTGATGCATTTTGAAGGTACTGGCAATGGTCCTGTTGTCATAACTTGGATCGGTAGAGAGCATGAGTTGTACAGCGGCGCATCTCCAATCTCGCTTGTTGATACATTGTGTCACTTACAGGCATTATAGAAGGCTCCTATCGCTCTTGGGATTTGTACACAACTGGCCAACTAGTTGGTGATCTTTGCAACAAACTGGAAACCGGTTTTACTCAAACAGAAATAGAATCATGCCCTCTTTTGTAGGGAGACAATTTTATCGTTCCACCCTGTACAGTCAGCGACATGTTTGAGAAAGACCTGATTCGATGGAGAACGGTAGAGAAAATATCAGTAACTAACACGGTGTTACAAAGCTAGTTTAAACCAGATGAAGGTTTGGTCATCTGATTCTAAATTTTGCTCTCAAGTAATAAGGATAGTGTTACGAATATGGTTTCCAAATACGTACATGTATTTTTTTTTTATTGATTTTCACTCCAAGCAAGGCACAGTGCCACTTTGATGTAGGGGGCTACTATCGGGGCCAATACGTTGCAGGAATACTATGTAGGGAGTTGAGCAGCAAGATGTCTGTCACGTTGCACTTGAACTTGAATCTGGAGGGGGTATCCAGTCATGTTATAGCAGTTAAAAGGGACTGAGAAGTGTAGGTTAGTTTCTCTTAATGATAAAATGTATGGGAGAAGTTTACAAGGAGAAAAAAATTCTACATCGTCTAGTTTATTTTTAACGCGACGGACTACAAACCTCAAGGGATGAGGCCAATTAGGTATTGGGAGAGGAGGAGTCTGATCTGAACGTGTTTGATGTTTTGGGTGTCATTTCAGTTTTAGTGTAGCCTATGTTAAAACACACCAAAAAAACATATCCAGGTATGCAGGAGAGTAACTGTTCTTGTCTTTAGTAACATTTATTTGTTGCTTGCTTGTTTTTGTCACGACTAATTTTTTTGTTGGTTCATGGTAAATATATCCAAAATGTCTATTGTCCAAACAATGATAAGCTTCGTTTTTCTCGTTTCCTAAATTATAATGGAACCCGCCAACAAAATTGACACTGGTATTATTATAGCTTGAGTGGACTGTAACAAAAAAATATAATAAAATTTAAATGAGGCGACCGTCCGAAGCGTCCAACCAGCGTTGATTTGTTCAGGACAAGGCTAGTCGTTGGTCAAACGAAGCGAGTGTTTCTATCGCGTACAAAACGGCTTCACATGCTCGCAAGAGACCCAACCTTTCGTTATCGTCATTCTTTTATCGGTCATTTAGAAGGTCGTTTTTCTATCGGCCATTGGAGCCGACGGCATTTTATTCTAATTGCTTCCCTTTGCAATGCCCACCATTCTCCGGCCGTATAACAGGCTGACCCCGTTCAAAAGGACAGTGACAAAGGTCAAGCAAACGAAATGAATTATTGTGTCGATAAATGAATGCTACCCGGATTGAACGGTCTTTTATGTCACGTGAGAAAGGCGAACAAAGTTGAGCGAAACGAATGTCAGTTGCTGAATAGAAACTGAACCTAGTGGACGCTTATTTAACTTTAGAGAATGTATATATATATATATATATATATATATATATATATATATATATATATATGTATACACACACAAGCACACACACACACACATATATATATAAACATATATATATATATATATATATATATATATAGAGAGAGAGAGAGAGAGAGAGAGAGAGAGAAAGCGAGACAGACAGACAGACAGTTATCCATACACACTATTTCGTATATTTGGCTTGATCAAAAATAAATATTGTGGGAGTGGATGTGAAGACCAGGCAATTAGAAATTTAAAACATGGATTGAGCTTCATTCTTTTCATCCCGGTCAACGTTGATTCTTTCTTCCTAGTACTTAACTATATATCTATATGTACCCCTCACTTTCTCTCTCTCCCTGTCTCTCTCTCCCTATCTCTCTCTCTCTCTCTCTCTCTATATATATATATATATATATATATATATGTGTGTGTGTGTGTGTGTGTGTGTGTGTATATATAGGCTCCTATATGGTTGGCTATTTAAAAAAACTGATTACATATAATGATAGATGTATCGAGACACAGGAATGGGTATGTTTGATCTAGCAGAACGGTGGTTCATTAAAATTGTAGGGTCTGCATTCGCGCCTGGTCCACAAAGTATGGAAATAAAAAAATTAAAAATTAAAAAAAAAAACGTTTACAAGTGTTTTTGATATAGATGTACATAAGAATACTTTGATAAGTATGTTTTAACTTAAATAGGGATGGTATAATAAAATTGTGAGGTATGCGCTCGCGCCTGGCCTCCATAGAATGGAAATAGGCACAAACTTTAATAAATACTTTTCATATCTATCTGCGTAAGTATACTTTGATAATTATGTTTCAGTTTGAAGAAATATGGTATAATAAAATTATGGGGTGTTATTTCGCACCTGACCTCCATAGAATGGAAATATGTCACAAAGTTTAACCAGGTCTTTTAATATAGATGCACAGAATATTGTGATAAGTGTTTCAGTGTGAACAGGTATCATATAATAAATTATGGGGTTTATCTATTTTATTTTTACTTTCATCATATTTTGCTTTGATTTTGATACCCCCAAATTGGAAGTTATCTCTTTACAACCCTTCCTTTTAATAATCTATCATACTTTCATAAATCAGAGTCCATTTTCTGTAGGCTGTTTTTGAATCCAGTCATTCGCATAGGTTTTTAAACGGCTGAGCCTATCTTTTTCAAATTTCACGCAAAGGTAATTCATATGTCTGGCAGTGTTCTTAGATATGTTTTGTACAGAAATACATGCGATAAGTATCGGAAATCGAAAAACTCCGATCCCAAAAATAATCTTTCCATCTTATAGATAAGAAAGGATTTTTGTAGTGGAATATTTTACGTTACACCAGCCGAGGGTGATAATTCTCAACAAATCAAGGGAGATAATAAAATCTCAGCAAATCATTTCTTCTTAAAAAAATAGAATCATTGTCATTTTGAGATATAGCTCAGTGGTAGAGTATTCGATCGAATGGTCCCTTGTTTACGCCCCGGCGTACCTCACCGTTTGTTAGTTTTTTTTCTCATTTATGAATTCAATTTACGATAAAAGAAGAGGTACCATTTTAAATCACCGCAAATCTCCGTTTGCATATTCTAAAACTAATCATTAGTCAGGAGTGACTTTTCCAGGGCATTCATCGTCAAGCTTCAATATCTGTTGACCTGATATTGTAAATAAACGGAGACGGAATTTGATGAACGACATAACCATTATTAATTTTTATTTTCTAATTTTTCTTATTTTTATTTTTATATATTTATTTTTATTTTCTTTTGTGAATTAGGCAAATTATTTTTCGTAACGTACAATATTCAGTAGAGGATTGCTTCTGTTATAATATATACGTAATCTGCATGAATTAAAAATGTGTAAGCCTGTTAAAATGTTTAAATAATACGACCGGGGAACACCGGGTGTCCAGCTAGTATATATATATATATATATATATATATATATATATATATATATATATATATGTCCACAGCCAAACGAGGTCGCAGTTCACAAGATCCAAGAAATCCAACAAACCGGAAGTCCAAGACGGCTCATCAGTTAGACACATCCGAACTCAGGATTTGAAACCCGAGTCTCTTGCATGCTAGGCGAGCACTCTACAAAACACGCCACACACACAAGAATACCTATTAACTTACACAGATAAAGCAACCCGCGGCGTAGACTCGACAGTGGAATGAACTTACCTCGTATTGAACAAGCTCATCTGTTGTGGTGGCAACCACTTATTTGCATATGCGAATAACATAACACTATAAATGGCAAGCCTCGGTTGGCCTTGGTGTGTCTTACTCAAATGCCACCGGAAGTGACGCCGAAGAGCGTACATGTCCTCCCACCAAGACTCTCTGACTCGACACCGTCATTTGTACATATTGTAAATATACCTTTTCTTTAATACACTTATTATTGCGTTATCTTGTTGTTTGCGTCTTCATTGTATTTCCTTACTAATTATTGTTCAACCTTGCAACCACAACATCATCCAACCAGCTCTAACCCAAGCTTACGTCTCACAAGAAGGAACTTATACCTGTAAGGACGATGCTACCACAACAAGCATATATATATATATATATATATATATATATATATATATATATATATATATATATATATATAAACTGCATTAATCCGTTTATTGCAAGTCAGTAAAATATCAATATTTCACTAAATATATGTCACAAAAAATAAAAATTGTATAATCAAATGACTGCTTTGAGGTTAGTTTTTTTCCCAAAATTTTATCTAAATTCATTTGATTTTACAAAATTATGACATTTTGTTCTTCATCAAGGAAATTTGAACTGTCCATCACTTTATTGCAGGTCTCTTAAAATGTTGTATTAGGGCAAAAACATAATGTCTCATCATAAAAACTTTACTTTTAATTATATTTTTGTTAAAGAATAAAAAACAAAAGCACATACTAGGTGCTAAGCCTCAAATAAATTAACGATTTATCGTCATATCCACCATTTTTTAAAAATAATTTAAACAACCATCTCTCCACCGAAGAAGTCAATTGTTTGAACTGAAAAGAAGTTATGGTTTTGGTGATATCAATTACTTTCTTTAACAGGGAATTCTTTGAAGCAAATTGCTCTCCTCCCTCATAAACACCTCTTTTCAATATTGAACACGGTGGCCAGCTCATGGAAGTTTTTCAAAGAATCAATTAGATTCAAGGAAGGCAGCAGTTGCCCTAGCAGAATGGAATGGTGCATTGCCATGCATAACAATCATTTGAAAGCGACGTGACAATGGTAGGTTATCTAGCCATGGTGACAAATGTTTATCAAAAAAGGCCGTGTACGCATTGCTGGTAAGTTTTACGCCCTCTGCAACTCGGAATGGTCCAACCAACTTACTCCTTAATGATTCCCGCTCAAAACATGATACCTGCACCTCCTTGTTGGCGATGAACTCTGTAAGGGATTGGAGTTCTGTTCGAGTTCCAAACTTTGCCCCATCTATCCGGACTGTCAAGAGTAGCACGGGTCTCATCTGTAAATAGGACACGTTGAAAATCCATTTTTATGTAATTCTGTGCCCAAGCCTTTCGTCTTTCTCTGTGTTATTTGCTCAATGGAATAGTTTTGCTGTTCCTTGCCATCTCGTTCAACACATTACATCGGGCCTGCCTGGATCTTGGAGCGATTCCAGTTCTTGACAAAAATGGAAATACTGACGCTGTTTGGGTTTCGGTTGACTTTAATTTTCCGAATATCACGATGTGAAATATTTCTCCGGTGCCCTTATTCTTTCTGGATTTTATCCCTTTTTTTGGCTTGTTAAAATACCTGCAATAAAGCGATGGGCAGCATAAATTACTTGATAATAAATAAAATATCATAACTTCGTGAATATCGCATGGATTTGAATAACATTTTGTGAAACTCATTGGATGATACAATTTTCATTTTTGTATGACGTATATTTACTGAAATATTGATATTTTACTAATCTGCAATAAAGCGATTGACGCAGTTTATATATATAGTATATATATATATATATATATATATATATATATGTGTGTGTGTGTGTGTGTAGTATACATATGTAGCATATATGTATGTAATATATATATGTAGTATATATAGATAGTACGTATATATAATATATATACTACATATATATATATATATGTAGTATATAAATGTAGTATATATATATGTGTGTGTGTGTGTGTAGTATGGGTAGTATATATATATATATATGTGTGTGTGTGTGTGTGTGTGTAGTATATACATATATATATGTAGTATATATATATATATATATATATATATATATATATATATATATATATATATATATTGAACATCTATCTATATATATATATTGCCCAGTGGACAGAGATGTTAAAATTTCTACGGTTCCAGGTGAGAATTGTCTGACGATAACGGTTCCAATCCTACGCAAAGTCGACCAGAGGCTTACTTGGCCAAAACGTGGTGAGACAACAACTATGGGTCGCTGAGAATGCAGTTAGGGTTAGGGTTAGGACCCGGTTATGGAAAGAATACAACCGAAGACTACGAGTAGTTTTAAGTCAAGTCTGAATGGGAGAATAAAATATCCATAGCAATCACATGGGCAGTACGAGGGATGTGAAATAAGTAATGCCCCTGACCCACTTCCAGTTGTCTGATCTAGCTGAAATTTCGCATGTGCAATGATTTATATCTCTATGGGTTATGTGGCAAATTACAGCTCTGCACTAATTGTGATTTCTATTTTGCAGGTGTTTCAACTGAGTCAGGTGTGAAATGGAGCCTGTTGAATGTTGAGCAGTGATCCGGTTTTTGTATTTGAAAGGACGCACACCACATGAGACTTTTGATGAAATGAAAGAAACTTATGGTGATAATGCCCCATCATATGACCTTGTAAAACGCTGGCCACGTGATTCAAACATGGCAGGAAGTCTGTGGAAACACCTCCCAGACCTGGCCGCCCCCCCTTCTGCCATTGATGAGGCATCTGTCCGTCAAGTTGAGGTTGCCATTTTGGAATATCGGCGCATTACTATTCACCAAATAACCCAAGATGTCAAGATTAGTACAGGGTCTGTGGAGATTATCATTCATGACCATTTACATATGCATAAGCTGTCTGCCAGATGGATTCCAAGGCTGCTCACACCATTCTAGAAGCGAGAACTCGTCTAGTGCTCGAGGATGAATTTGGAGATGTGCCAAGAAGACGAGTCCAAGTTTTTCAAAAAACTGATTGCACAGGATGAAACCTGGGTCAATCACTATGATCCAGAGACCAAAGCCCAGTCAATGTAATGGGAGCACTTGGACCACCACCTCCAAAGAAGGCAAGGGTGCAGCCCTCCGCTGGCAAGGTCATGCTCACAGTCTTCTGGGACCAGGACAGAGTTGTGATGACAGATTTCCTTGTAAAGGGTACCACAATTACAGGAGCCTATTATGCTTCACTTTTGAGGAAATTAAGGGAAGCTATCAAAATCAAGAGGCGGGGCAAGATCAGCAAAGATACCCTCCTACTGCAGGACAACGCTCCGGTTCACAACTCGCATGTCACCAGATCAGAAGCACGGGCGTGTGGTTATGAAATCCTACCCCATCCTCACTACTCTCCTGATCTTGCACCCTCTGACTTTTATCTTTTTCCAGCCATGAAGTTGTTTTCTGAAAGGAAAGCGTTTCCCAGATTATGCAGCCTTGATTTCTGAAGTCATGTCGTGGTTGGAGGACCAATTTGGGGTGTTCTACAAAAACGATCTCCAGAGCTGCATCAAACGATTGGAGACTAATAACTGTGCCAAGTTTCGTTGCTCTAATGCTATGGGAAGTGGGCCAGGGGCATTACATACTGCACGCCCCTCGTAGCTATATTTCGATATGGAGGGGGTATTATTCAATGGAAAGAAAATGAGCTAAAAGATATGGACAGGGAGACAAAGAACACGATGACAATGAATGGAGCTTTTTTACTCAAAGAGTGATGTCGATGGGTTATATGTAAAGAAAAGGAGGGAAGATGAGGACTAATGGGTGTAAAACGATTTGTAAAGAAACAGAATTAATCTGAAGTTTACGTTACAAGCTGTAAGGAAAAGCTTATAAATGACGTGGTAAAATTTGAAGAAAAAAATGCTAGACGGTGAACTAATAAGAAGCAAGACATTTAAGACAATAATGAACAAAAAATGGACAACAAATGGATTGAAAAAAAAATAAACGGCCAGTTTAGTATGAGAAATCTACCAGAACCAGTGGACAAGAGAAAATCCTGACAATGCTTGTCAAAGTGTGACTTGAAGGTTGAGAGAGGAGTTTTAATATGTGCCATACAGAAGCAAGTGCCCAGGACAAATTAAAAGTTCCCGATGTCGACTGTTCGGACAGAAAGGTTAGAATGTACAACGTCTCGGCAGTAGTTGTGAGAAGTTAGTTTTTAAAAAAAATACAAGAGACGACATGACAATATTGCAAGAAAGGTTCATTGAGATATAGGCAAGACAAGAGGGTTGAAATGCAGTGAAAAATGGTATGACCATGCTCCAGACGGTTGGTGGAAAGTGATAATGTGAACTTATTGTGGATATGAATATTTAATCTGGTAATATGATCGAAGCAAGGAGATCAGATTTAGTTTTGTTGGAGAAAAAGAAACACCAGACAATAATCATTGATAAAGCAGTGCCAGTCGATGTGTATATAGAGGAAAAAGAAAAAGAGAAGATCGAAAAATACTAAGACTTGAAAAGGAAGATAAAAAGTTGAAGAAGTTAGAAATTGTATCTCATGTGATGGGATCCCTGGGGAGTGTAACAAAAGGATTTGACAAGTGGATTGAGAAAATTGGGATCTATTGCAATCTTGGAGTGCTTCAAAAGACTCCCTTGTTGGGAACCGCCAGAACCTTGCGTAAAGTGCTGGAAGACTGAGAAAAGATGCTGATAGCCTGTAATCATTTGTTATGATCCGCCGATCAGTATAAAATCGGCAGTACCAATGTCCGGATACAAAATGTGAAAAATAATATTAATAATAATATTAATAATAATAATAATATTATTAATAATAATAATATTAATAATAATAATAATATTAATAATAATAATAATATTATAATAATAATAATAATAATAATAACAACAACAACAACAACAACAAATGGTAGAAACATAAGCCGGTAACAGTACTTAAAAACGAGAATCACAAAATTCTATGGGACATGGACATTTAAACCGACAAACCCATCCAAGGAAGAAACCGGACGCCGTAATAATTAATAAGGAAAAAAAAGTCCTGTCAAATCGTAGACTTTGCTGTTTCAGATGGCCACAGAGTGAATATCGAAGAAAAGGAGAAGCGGAGCAAATACACAGAGCTAGCCAGAAAGCTAAAAGGGATTTGGATGATGAAGAAAATCAAGATAATACCTATAATAGCACTAGGAACAATCCCGAAAAACTTGGAAAAAAAAATTTGACAAATTAGAATTAGAGGAATAATTGGAAAGATACAACGAATAACGATAAAGAAAACAGCTGAAATATTAAGGAAAATCCTTGAATGTGGAAACTAACACACATGAGCCACAAGGCAAAACATGAAGCCCTACATGGAACCAAGAACATTGAAGCTGCATATCTATAAGCTCTCTGACCCCACTCCAATCCCGCCATTACCAAATCACCGCACCCCCCCCAAAAAGAGTGAGACTGAACAGTCGAGTAGAGTCAAGGAGGAAGGGAAGACGGAGGCGAAAGTACTAACCAGACCTCCGCTGGACAAGTGCAACCTTGGAGAGACTTATTGCCACTCAAATTCCGGTGAAGACCAATGGCCGCTGCCAACGAGAAAACTATGGTAAGCGACTGTTGCGATAACGCGAAGTCATCTGCGAATAGTATCGAAAGAGGTGGAGAGTACCTGAAACCTGGAAAGACGTTGTCACTCAGTCTCCAGGGACCACATGCTGTTTTCCAAGAGAGATCTTTGATGACCTGTGTGAAGCTCCTTGTGAGCTTATAATAACGATAATATGTTTTTGTTAAGAAAAATGATAGAAGTGAAAGGGGGAAAATATATAAATATATCAGTGGAAAAGAGTCAGGCGTTGCAAGAAAATAGGGGGAAAAGTAATTAGGAAAAAATCTACACAGTGTATTTTTTATGAAATACTAAATTTAGATATAATGACAGCTGGACTTGGCTGTCAGAATGATCTTAAAAGATCTGCTGAGATCAGTTTAATGTTGATGAATTAAAACGTTTCGACGCAAAAACACGTGAAATGCACACATTTTATGGGGCGTTTGGTAAGAAAGATTTAGATCGATTGTATCTACCTGGAAAAGATGCTGGTCGATGCTTACTTAGTTTTAAACGTGTGATTAAAAATAGATGAAGGAAGTTTAACAAATTTTTTTTTTCTGGAAATAATGAATCTCTTTTTCATGAAATGAAAATGAAAAAAAAATCTGAGTTAAAAATGAGTATAGTTTTAAACGATACTAAATTTAGAGAAAATGACAGCTGGAATTGGTTGATCAGGGATCTTTGATGTCTTTTTTTTTGTTTTATTTTATTTTACTTCAGTCGAACCTCTCAGAAATCAAGTGCCCACCCCCTGGGGCTAACACTTGAAGTCTATATGAGATACATAGATATTCGAATGTTCCATTAAAGTTCTTTATCTTTCAATCACTGAGTTAATAAAGAAATTAAGAACATAATCTTCCTCTCCCCAATTAACCATTTTTATACGTTGTAGTATATCTTTTATGTTGGTCTCATGGTCTTACTGGATTCCAGGACAAGAATTTATCTAGTCTGGTGGAGTATCCAGCTTTGTGCTATTACTTGAGGTAATATCACTTGAAGAAGGTGCACCATTCCTCGGAAAAGCTATGGGGTAGCCGTAGTGAGGAGATCTTATTTGGGATGCGAATACTATGTGATTTTGAATATTTGGTCAGGGTTTACTTCTATGGAAAAAGTATCCTCATGCCAGATTGTTCTGACAAACCCCTGTACAGAGAGACCTTAGACACTCGAGGACAGTGTCTAGTAGGCATTCAAGTTCTCTCCCGTGTGGAGCTCCTTGTGGGCTTATAACAACAATGATAATTTATTCCTTAAAAAAGATGATAGATCCCTCGAGAGAATTTTGTGTAGTTTTAAAGAATACTTAATTTAGAGACAATGACAACTGGAATTGGTGGATCAGGAGTGATCTTAAAATATCTACTGATGAGACTCAATGCCAGCCTAGAAACAAGCCATTAGCGGTAGATTTATCAAAAGCAGCATCGACAAAACTACAGAATCGCCGATGTACAGATTGTGATGAAAGGGAAGAGACTTAACGCATCTTATATAAGAATGTCCTATGCTAGCTCAACATTAATATAAAAAATGGAGACACGACAAAGTCACAAAGGTCGAACGTTTCATGTAATGGACAACAATGAGAAGTGATATAATCACAAACCGGAAGTCGTACAAGAAAGTCGGAAGTCGTACTAGAAAACCGGAAGTCAAACAAAAAAACAGCAATGTCAATTTTATGTAGCATATGCATATGCAAACTAATATGGTTCTTGAGCATTTGCTCTCAACTCAGCCTACAAAGTTTAGAAACCGGTTGTTGAGAAGGTTGCGTGTAGAAGTAGTAGAAGGGGTGGGGGTCATAGTTTTTTGCTAGGACAGCATAATAAAATAACAGTCAACATATAAACATGTGCCACGAGTACATTTGAGAAGGATATGGAATGAAGCACGCTAAAACAGAGTTACGTATTTACATATGTACAAGGAATATTTATACAGAAAGGTTACGAACCTTACAGAGTGCTTGTGTGTATATGAACTAGCACGCATGTAGATAAATTTTGCGTTGCGTGTATGCATGCGTGTGTGTCTACGAGAGTTCTTTGAAGTATACCTTGGAAGTCCATTGTGTGTGTAAGAGTCTAAGATACAGCGAGTATTCATCCTGATGCAAGAGTTAATTAAAGCATAAGTGTGCAGTTGCAATATTTTTGGAATATAATGTGGATATGATCCCGCACAATCGGTAGATTCTATTTATAAACGATGCTGCTAGGAATTGACAAATTAAATTAATTCACGTTCTGCTACCAACCAATCAGAAACCAGAATGGCTCCATAAATATTAAATCTTTTCTGTAGCAACTTTGCATATGTTTTCTTCCTGTCACCACTGGAAGCATTTTTGCTCTGTGGATTCCAACTCGAGAACTGCCTACTGAGAACCAGTCAAGTCCAGGACTTGTGTAGAACAACTAACCATCGGAAACTGTTCTGTCTACTGAGAACCAGTCAAGTCCAGGACTTGTGTAGAACAACTAACCATCGGAAACCATTCTGTCTACTGAGAACCAGTCACGTCCAGGACTTGTGTAGAACAACTAACCATCGGAAACCGTTCTGTCTACTGAGAACCAGTCACGTTCAGTACTTGTGTAGAACGACTAACCATCGGAAACCGTTCTGTCTACTGAGAACCAGTCACGTCCAGGACTTGTGTAGAACAACTAACCATCGGAAACCGTTCTGTCTACTGAGTACCAGTCACCTCCAAGACTTGTGTAGAACACCTAACCATCGGAAACTGTTCTTTTACTAAACATGTCTTACAACTCTAGAATGAATGCGTTGAATGTTCATTCCTACCTTGAAAGAATGCACGGCTGTCGAGGCGCGTGTAGATAAATAGCTTATTTCACATCGTAGCTAGACAGGAAAAAGGGTGTTGTCATGTCGACGTCTCCAATGACAAGAGGAAGAAAACAGAAAACGAAACAGGAAATAAGGAAAGCCACCTGTTGGGCAAGGCCGTTAACCGTTGCTTATCAGAGGTGTGTGTATGTATGTGTGTGCGATTTGAGCAACGCATTTTAGCAGTTAAAAGGCATGTGCCTATACACCCCCCTACCAGTCAGTCGGAGACTGAGGAGTAAGAAAAAGTTTATGGTTGGAAATATTACAAATATCACTAAGAGAGTGCCTATATATCCCAAAACTAATATATTTTTTCTAAACGATAAGAGAACTTGCTCAATCATTGACACAGCTTATTTTTCAATACCAGAGTGCAGGAGAAAGAACATGAAACAAGATAAGCATGCATGGTCCCCCTGGAGGGTGCAGAGAACGAGGCATAAAAAGTAACTAAGTTCAGCATTTAACCCCCCCCCCCTCGCCAGTTTAGCCCCAAAAGTTTACAGGAAACGTCAAATGCTAGTAAAAATGAATAAACAGTGCAGTTTTAAGCCTTAACATATGTAAATTTGAGATCTGCACCATGGAAAAAAAGAAATGACTACGTCCTCATTTAGCCCCAAAATTCCCCAATGCCTTAACATATTTAAATTTGTGTTCAGAACCATGCAAAACTGCTAAATAGACATACACAGTACCTTGGTGTAAATTTTCATAATATTGTCCCAACACATTTCAAGTCTATTGGAAACAAACGCAGGCACAGACACAAAGTTCCTTTTTTAATATAGAGAACAGATAGAGATATAGATCTATCTATCTATCTATCTATCTCCCTCTCTCTCTCTCTCTCTCTCTCTCTCTCTCTCTCGGTTTTGGCATCGGAAAATAGTCTTAAATTTTCCCGATTCCGATACCAATTCCGATACCCCCAAAAGCTCCGATTTTTCCGATTCCCGATTCCGATGTCGTCCCAACACTAACATATATATATACTAGCAAAAGTAGCTGTTGTTGACCTGGTTCAAAAACAGCCTACAGGAAATGGACTCTGATTTATGAAAGGATGATAGGTTATGAAAAGGAAGGGTTGTAAAAAGATAGTTTCGAATTTGGGGGTATCAAAACCAAAGCAAAATATGATGAAAGTAAAACTCAAATAGATAAACACAATAATTTATTATACCATACATGTTCACACTGAAACACTTACCACAATATTCTGTGGATCTATATTAAAAAACCTTGTTAAACTTTGTGACATATTTCCATTCTATGAAGGTCAGGTGCGAACGAACACCCCATAATTTTAATACCACATTTCTTCAAACTGAAACATAATTATCAAAGTATACTTACACAGATAGATATGAAAAGTCTTTATTAAAGTTTTTGCCTATTTCTATTCTATGGCGGCCAGGCGTGAACTCAGACCCCACAATTTTATTATACCATGCCCGTTTAAGTTAAAACATACTTATCAATTTATTATTATGTACATCTATATCAATAACACTTGTAAGCGTTTTTTATTTTAATTTTTAATTTTTTTATTTCCATACTTTGTGGACCAGGCGCGAACGCAGACCCCACAATTTTAATGAACCACTCTCCTGCCAGATCAAACATACCCATTCCGATGTCTCAATACATTTTCTATCATTATATGTAATCAGTTTTTAAAAATAGTCAACCATATAGGAGCCTATTCGTGACCAGAGACACACACACACAGACATTGCTCTTTATATTATATATATATATATATATATATATATATATATATATATATATATATATATATCGAGACAAGTGTTAGTAAAAGCATGGACATAACAGAAACATTTCTATGAAAGTATATTAAAATGAAAAAAGAATATAAATAGATTTCTATGAGTCGTTCAGTTTGTAATTGTTTATTTAAAAAAACTTGTAGCAATTGAATTATAAGTGGTTTTCCATAATTATAGGTAAATGTACACTAAACAGATACCATAATACTTAAAGTTAAATTCAGATTTTGATATATCTTTTAATTTAAACGCGAGAAAAAACTTGGATGCTGAAAACGTACACAGTAAAACAATACTTTTTATCGTCGCATTGATTATTTATATGTAACGCAACTTAAAAAACATTTTTAGTTGGTAGTGTAGAAGAAAATGTATGAATATTCTTTAAGAAAGATGTATTAAAAAATGGAAAATAAATTTTTAAAAATTAAAGGTGGTGGGTAAATCACCGTTGTAAAATGCGCTTACGGTTGTCAACGGGTTAAAGTAGATTTATTTCTAAGAAAATTGCGTTAAAATAACTTAAATGTAATACGGAAATGAACGATGTAAGAAAAATGCAGAAGGTATTACCAATTATTTATTTGGATAATTTAAATGCGAAAAAAAAACAACTGGGACGCTGAAAACGTACACAGTAAAACAATACGTTTTATTGTCGCTTTGATTATTTCTTTGTAAATATGATTTTTTTTAATTTGCGTTACAAATAAATAATCAATGCAGCAATAAAACGTATTGTTTTACTGTGTACGTTTTCAATGTCCCAAATATTTGTCGCGTTTAAATTATCTAAATAAACAATTGTTAATACTTTCTGCTTTTTTTACATCATTCATTTTCCGTATTACGTTATGGGTTTATGTTTATGTACGCATGCGCAACCGGAAGTCGTAAACCGGATGTTGCGTTACAATACCCATTACAAGGTCAGTTGAGTTTTATAATTATATAGACATACATATTTTTGTCACGGTGATGTGGTTGCTTATTACGAGTTAGGTGGATGACAATTTTTTTTATTATATACATATTTAAAATTTTAAATCTACTACTCCAGGCATGTATAAAAGTAAGAAAGGACATTTCTCAACCAATATACTCAACGAATCTTTGATCTACAGACTTGAAATTTGGTATATAAGGGATTCAGGCATTTCGAATATTTTTTGAGCGGTTTTCTTCCGGAAATCAAAGCTGCTAAGGAGCAAGCATTGAAAAATTGGTATTTGGAGATCATTGTTTTTTTCTGGTTGTCAACTCTTTCATGACTGCGCATGCGCGAATCGTTCACATGACAGCTTTCTTACGTAAAGAATAACTAGGTTTGAAACACTTTATAAAGATCGTGTCAAGCTGACGTAATCGTTATCATACTTGAACGACTGTTTTTAGGTTTTCGTTTCGATCTCAGCTCGAATATATATATATATATATATAAATTTTTACTTACAAGAAGTGAAGTGTTTAGAAAAAAAAACATAATACTCGCATGAACATGTTTCGGTTTCTGTATGAATTTAAATATAGTATTTATGCGTATTTTACGACCGGGCAACTCTGGGCGGCCTGCTAGTATAATATATAATAAACTTCTTATACTGAGGATTGTTTACGTCTATACTGAGGCTCCCTGTATACTTTTTTTATTTCTTTTTTCTTCGTGAAATGCTGAATGGCGTTCATGTTTCACTTTTGGTACCTTGAAAATTTGTTAATTATTTCTTCCTTAAATTTTTCTTCTATATTCGTTTTTCGGTTCATCTTCTTATTGCTTCTCATTTTCTTTGTCTCGGTAGCTATTCTATAATTTCTTCCTTTAATTAAAAAAACCCCAACTCTTTTCCCACTTCGAGTTATCTTCCCTTTATAGAACTCTTCTTTTTTTTCTATGCTTATTTTCTTTATTCTAATCTTTCATCAGATAGTCTACAAACACCTTCAGTAAAAAGTCCATACTGACCAAGTTTTTATACACACATTTAACGACAGAGCAAGTCAGTAATATCCTTATCGTTAAATGCGACAGAAAAGCTATGATTATATTTATTTTCATGTTACTTTTTTTAATTTAGTGAAGGGAATAAAGATATATCAAGTGTAATTCTATTTATTCTTTCGTTTTACACGTATCCAAAACAATATTAAATCAGGCAAACCAGAATTATCAAAACTTTCAAGATTCCGGGGAAATGACGCCAAAAAACAAAAAACCACAAACACGGCAAGAAAACATGAATCAAAGAGCGTTTTATGTTGCGGAACTCTTCATAAAAGTGAGGCGAAATAGTCGTATGTCTAGGATTTGATTGAAAAACGCACCGACGAAGAAATAAACGTAGCGAACAATTTACAAACAGATATATAAAAAATAATGATAATAAAAAGAACTTCGCTTTTTGATGCGGAAATTTTGACAAGTCCATTTTAATGTTCGGAAACTTTGCATTCAATCAAAATGGCTGAGATTCTCATAATCTGTAAGCTAACAAAAAAATTGGCAGAGCTCCATTTCACTGATGGCGTAATTCGCGCCACCTCAAAATTACGAAATGTTTCCACGCTGCCGAATACTCTCCTCACTGTTTCCCACAATCCGTCGTTTTTATCACCGCTAGTCCTGTCCTATGCAAGTTAATGCCTTAATATTTTAAAACCACATGCTCTCATAGGGTTTAAAGGCCGTTTCAGGCCATATAAACCCGTGCTTAGATCGCACTTTCATCTTTTTACTCCTATTACGACACCAACTCTCAAAACGTCCGACTCTCGAATCGCAAGTAAGACTCTTCTATAAAATTACGACACCAACTCTCAAAATGTCCGACTCTCGAATCGCAAGTAAGACTCTTCTATAAAATTACGACAACTCTCAAAACGTCCGACTCTCGAATCACAAGCAAGACTCTTCTATAAAATTACGACACCAACTCTCAAAACGTCCGACTCTCGAATCGCAAGTAAGACTCTTCTATAAAATTACGACGCCAACTCTCAAAACGTCCGACTCTCGAATCGCAAGTAAGACTCTTCTATAAAATTACGACAACTCTCAAAACGTCCGACTCTCGAATCACAAGTAAGACTCTTCTATAAAATTACTACACCAACTCTTAAAACGTCCGACTCTCGAATCGCAAGTAAGACTCTTCTATAAAATTACAACACCAACTCTCAAAACGTCCGACTCTCGAATCGCAAGTAAGACTCTTCTATGAAATTACGACACCAACTCTCAAAACGTCCGACTCTCGAATCATAAATAAGACTCTTCTATAAAATTACGACACTAACTCTCAAAACGTCCGACTCTCGAATCGCAAGTAAAACTCTTTTATAAAATTACGACACTAACTCTCAAAATCTCTAACTCTTGAATCGTAATTAACAATTTTACTTTCTCATCAAAATAATTTTTAATCTAAATAATTACTAACAGCACTCCTTTTCACCAACTCATAGCTTACAGGTCCTGGATATGACCTTAAACTATATCCAGTGGTGAGGCCCCAGCTTGAGGGCTTTGGGGAATGTGGGGCCACCCTTTAATTGCCATTGCTCCCACGTCTACTCTGACCCAGAGTGGTAGTACCTGTTAGGGTCCCAACTATGAGTTAAATAGAAACAGACTTGAAAACAACAAATATATTCTATCAAAAATTTTTTCTTCAAAATCTTTGGATTCAGCATTAAATAACCTGAAAAGGGTTGATATGCCGTAAAACAAAAACAACCAAACAACTCATAGCTTACCTTTGAGTAGCCAACAACTTGACTCAACGTTCTCCACAATTCGTCCTTCTTAACAAAGCCACTCCTCTCATGTGTAAATTAATGCCTTTATATTTTTAAACCAACATGACCACTCGATGCATATCTGTAAACGCCAATGGCTCAAGAACGGACTGCAGATCCCCTTCAAACACTGGACTCCGCAAACCATGGCTCAACAGTTTTCTACAACCGACGAAAACGGACCTAGGTGACCTGTGCATTATTCCTACGCGTTTCCTAAATATCATGAAAAAACGAAATGATCTAAAAGCATGTAGGCCACATCTTAACTATGCTATACTATCAATAAAGACTCGCTTTGCTTAGCAAGCCTCTTTTCTCTCCATACTCTATAACACATACCTTACTGAATCTTGCTTCCTTCATAGATAGGAGATTGCTTCTATCAGTTTTTTTACAGAATGCTAGTAACAGAACTGGCCTGAGAAAAAGTATCGTTCAATAAGTCTCTTAACTAATACCTTTGAACTATTGATCAAACTAGCAAGATACTAAACAACGTAACAGTCATCTCTGAGCGTATATATTTCACTGGATTTAAGGCAGTTGAATCTAGTGTTGTAGCACTAGACAACTTCAAAGCATTTGACAAAGTCTGGCATAAGCACATTTACTCGTGTTTTATTATATTAAATCTCCCTGAGCTGAAAGAAAATCTCAATTGCTATACATACTTAACAGTATCAGATTCATATGCGTATGCTCAATGGGAACATCACTATTCCTAACTTTTATAAACAACAACATTGATGTAATCGTGTCTGAGATGGGTGTATTTGCTGATAACACTGCACTCTATTTCAAGTAAGAGGGCAAATGGAATTCTTACCATGCAGGACTTCTTTGTTTTTTTTTAGGCTAGTGTAGAAGAGAGGGTGGAGTTTCAGGTGACAGAGGGGACGATGGGTTGTCTCCGAGCTTTCGAAAATGACGTCAAAGGAACGTCGATCAGATCCCGGATCCAGGTGCCTCGGGAATGACGTGAAAAAAGTTAAAATGGGGGACTTAGTTCAACGGAACTAACAGACATTTCAAGACAATGCGTAGTGGAATGTTCTGACATCACTTGTGCCAATAAAATAGATCCATCAGAAAACGACAAGAGAGAGAAGAGAGTCACAAAGCGAGGGCAGACTGACACATTTTTCTTCACTGCCAAGCAGGCACACCACCGCCACGCGCTTCTACTGATGTACCAACTGCCATACTGAAATCGAAAATGTTGTCATTGGGAATAAACAAAATATTTTATAATCCAGCCGTGTATCTTTTATTTCGCTGCCAAGTGTATATATCGAGACAATGGTAAAAGTTAATTATTAGAAATTATATAGGCAGAAAAGCATATTGGACGACCGGCAAAAGCGACTTTATAACACTAGGAGCAAAGTGTGTTTCCTGTTCGTGTATCATAATTAGTTTTTACTGTCGTCGGTCATCTAGACCGAGAAGTTTTTTTGTTTTTTTAATCCAATTCAAAGTGCTCAATTTTTTTGGTAAAATTGATTTTCTCAACATTTGAATTCGACCTGGTATTTAACTCTGCTCTCGTTGAGAGGCACGTAAACAGAGTAAAATGAGTACATTCTTTAGAAAGCGACATTCAGTCAATAGTAGAATGCAACCAAAGATAAACGGTTATATGTGACTAAGGAAAAGCGCATCCCCATAAATAACTACAACAAATATTTCCAACCTCCGATTTTCATGGCCGATAGCACTCTTCCCGAGAAGCAAACATGCAAATTTCTCGTAAGAGTATTTTCAAATCGCATGTATTGCAATAAAGCTGCTGCAAGAAGAAAGTCTTCTATTCAACCAGAAAACTAGTATTGTATATGACAATAGCGCAGTTGCTTTTGCGTGGAGGATTGTGGTCACATCTGGGCCGGTTCTACAACAATTAGCCTGAACTCGGACAGAATTTATCAACGAATAGGCTCGGATTGTCGCTGTTATACAACCAGGCCTGTATAAATGGAAGAATGCAGCTATATGAGGAAGCTATTATAGTACGTCTGGCAATGCTCAGTTGTCATATTTGTGATCTAATCTGAAAATCTAGAAGTGGCCTGATACGACATTCAATGATTCACAATATAGAAGAAGGAAAGTTTTTATCTCATGTATGTGCATCTACAGGTAGGACTGTAGTTGGATTAAAAAGTCACCTACATGCACACAACCGAACAACATTTAACTTAAGAGATGGTAAACTTCTGTCAAGAAGAAGCAATAATCATATATATATATATAGATGTATATATATATATATATATATATATAAAATAAAAATCTAGAAGTGGCCTGATACGACATTGAATGCCTACTAGACACTATCCTCGGGTGTCTAAGGTCTCTCTGTACAGGGGTTTGTCAGGACAATCTGGCATGAGGATACTTTTTCCATAGAAGTAAACCCTGACCAAATATTCAAAATCACATTTTGTATTCGCAGCCCAAATAAGATCTCCTCGCTATGGCTACTCCACAGCTTTTCTGAGGAATTGTGCACCTTCTCCAAGTGATATTACCTCAAGTAATAGCACAAAGCTGGATACTCCACCAGACTAGATAAATTCTTGTCCTGGAATCCAGTAAGACCAAGAGACCAACATGAAAGATATACTACAACGTATAAAAATGGTTAATTGGGGGCAGGAAAATTATGTTCTCAATTCTTTACTAACTCAGTGCTTGAGAGATAAAGAACTTAAATGGAACATTCGAATATCTATGTATCTCATATAGAGTTCAAGTTTTAGCCCCAGGTCGTGGGGCCCTTGATTTCTGAGAACTTCGACTGAAGTGAAATAAAACAAAAAGTAGAAGGAAAGTTTTTATCTCATGTATGTGCATCTACAGGTAGGACTGTAGTTGGATTAAAAAGTCACCTACATGCACACAGCCGAACAACATTTAACTTAAGAGATGGTAAACTTCTGTCAAGAAGAAGCAATAATCATATATATATATATAAATAAAAATTGCAATTAAATTTACCGAAATGATCCAAGATGGTAAAATTAAAGTATATTATAATTATTAAAGAATTAATATTTATAAAGTTATCTCAACCAGATGTAAAAGCTCGATAAAATCAAATAGGAAATAGAGCTTATAATACGAACAAACAGCCAATAAAACATGTTAAAAAAACACTTTGAAATGAATAAATACTTTTGCATGCAAAATCCGATCCTGCATTTTGCTAATTCCTACCCTCTGATGAGAAGGAAAGTATTTCTTCGAAACTCCGCGGATTAAGGACTATCCACTTATCTAGTGTTTCCTTTTCAGATTAAATATGGTTTTAACTCATTTCAAAGTGTTTTTTAACATGTTTTATTAACTGTTTGCTCGCATATATATACATATATACATACATACATATATATATATATATATATATATATATATATATATATATATATATATATATATACTCCATACTCCATCCGCTGTCGTATCGCCGAAAAGTCGTTTATTTTGAAAGTTATTTCACGGAATATCTACCGAAAAACGAACTGCGTTTGCATCTCTTCATCGTAAATACCTCGACAAGAAGTAAATTTATATTTCTTTATTAAAGAAGCACTCACATGCCCAATAACTTAGTCATGATAGCTTCTTTCTTTTGGTCGTTTTTCTTTAGAATACATACCTGTTCTCCGACTATATCAATATCCATACAATGTAATGTAAATAAACATTTTTGCTGTAATATGTGAATTAGTGTTGGGTTATATGTATAACCATTCAAAGATTACCAGTTAGTTGGAAGTTTTAGTCATTTAGAACTGCTGTAAAGCTTTGTCGCTCACTCATTTTTCGACCAAATTTCAAACAATTATTATAGATACATTGTGAAAAGAAAAAAATCAATTTTCGTTCAGTAAGAAACAAAAGTTTTGATGAATTTACTGATGTTCAAAATCGTCAAAAACGTAAGGAGGTGAACGACGTTTTTTTATGACTGGTTTCCATAGCTACCACGTCGCTTCACCGACTAATGTTGCTACCACTTCACCGCTCTCGTGAAAAAAGAAGTGACAAGTGAAACAGAGAGAATGCAAGCATGAAAGGGAGATAATTGGGGGATTTTATTGAATGCCGCACATTGTTATTACATATGTGTATGTTATGTTTATGGGGGGGGGAAATAAGAGTGAAATTAATTAAAGAACAAGTGAGTTTACTGGAAGCCTGGAAAATAATGGATAACAATGAAAAAAATGCGAGTAATATGGTTAATCTTAAACATGGAAAAGTAAAGGACTATAGTTGATAAAACTGGAAATAAAAAGGACAAGATATTCTAGTAAAAAATATAAAAAATTCATAGCTTAAAATATTTCAGCATAAAGATTTTTTATTTAATTTATATCATTATGTAATCAATTCTTCATGCTGCAATATTCAAAGTTATAAATTTATTATATTTTTACTAGAATATCTTGTCTTTAACTTTTTCAGTTTTAACAATTAGTCCTTTACTTTTCTATGTTTAAGATTAACCATATTAGTTTTCATCCTCGCATTTTTCTATTGTGATATATATGTATAAAGTATAAATATATATATATATATATATATATATATATATATATATATATATATATATATATATATATATATATATATATCCAGTATAAATGCTGGAGTCCCTCAGGGGTCCATCCTGGGCCCAACTCTTTTCCTAATCTACATTAATGATCTTTCAAATCACATCTTTACATCATTCGTAGACATTTTTGCTGACGACACTACCATCTATGGTAGCACATCTAAGACAGTAAACGACCAAGTTCTCTCCGATTCTCTCTCCTCTGATCTTGATCCCGTTGTACAATGGGGAAAGGAGTGGCTGGTTACTTTTAGTGCTTCTAAAATCAAGCTTCTATCTTTACATCATCAACGTTCTGATCCCCATCTGGCATCAATTAAAATGAATGGCTCTCGTCTTGAGGAGTCCTCAAGTTTTGACAGGCTTCTGGGCTTGACCTTTACTCCTGATCTTAAATGGAATACGTACATCAAATCTGTTGCCAAGGTTGCTGGAAAAATGGTGGGATCCTTTTATCGATCCAGTAGATATCTCACTGCTGATGCAATTCTTTATCTATATGAGAGCCAGATACGTCCAAGGATGGAATACTGTTGCCACGTATGGGCAGGAGCTGCTAGAAAAGACTTGTCCTGCCTTGATAGAGTTCAAAATAGACTTCGTGGCCTGGTGGGAGATGTCCTTTTCTCTTCGCTGCAACCTCTATCTCACAGAAGAGATGTTGCGAGTTTGTCTCTGCTTTATCGTTATTTTCATGGAAAGTGTTCGACCGAGCTTCAATCTGTGGTCCCCCCTCGCCAAACTTTCACAAGTAACACTAGACTAGCTGAAAACATTATTAATAATTTTCCCCACTCTTTATCTGTGCCTAAACCTAAACATAGATTCCATGATCAAAGCTTCTTTCTTAAAACTGCACGCCTGTGGAATTGTTTTCCGTTTTCCTACTTTCCAGCTGTCTATAATATGGTTGTCTTCAAGTCCAACGTGAACAAGTTTCTGATGAGCCGTTCCACTTAAGTTAACAAATTTACCGAACTTCCATTACTATCGATTACTATATTGTCC
>NC_136512.1:71009811-71012311 GCF_053919585.1 Euprymna scolopes
AAACTCCTTGGCCTAACGTTCACAGGAAACATGAGTTGGAACAATTACATTGAAGGTATTGCCAGGGCCGCTGCAAGAAAGGTGGGCTCTCTCTACCGTGCTAGAAAACTACTAACACCCGAAAGTATCCTGTACCTCTATAAGGCCACCATTCGCCCATGTATGGAGTATTGCTGCCACATCTGGGCTGGTGCATCTGCTACTAGTCTCTCGCTCCTTGACAAGGTTCAAAAGAGAGTCGCAAACCTGATAGGCCCTAAACTGGCATCAAAACTTCAGCCTCTGTCCCATCGTCGAAACGTTGCATCCCTCTGCCTTTTCTACAAGTATTTTAGTGGTGAATGCTCTGACGAACCGTAATCACTTGTGCCCCCACGACGTGAGCACCCTCGACAAACCCGACAGGCTGCTAAATCCCACCCCCACACTGTAGAGATCCCTAGATGTAAAAGATATTTTTACTCCAATAGTTTCTTCCCCAGAACCGCTAGACTCTGGAATTCCATTCCAGGTCCCTGCTTCCCCAACAGTACTGACGTGCAGAAGTTCAAGTGTAACGTGAACCGACACCTTGCTGCCCAAATCCCTACATAGTACCCCAGTAGTTGTTGCCCCTGATAGTAGCCCCCTACACCGAAGTGGCAATTTGCCTTGTTTGGGGTAAAATGTAATAATACATTCTATATATTCCTATATAATTTACAAACTTTTATATAGGGTGTTCTAAAACTCTTATGAACATTTCAAGACCTCATATCTGTTTTACTATGAGAGGTAGTAAGATGTAAGTGGTGCTATTTTAAAACTAAATGCTTTAAAATTTTTGTATAACTATTGATCTTTTTCATTTCTCTTCTGATTCAGTAATGGTATTTACTTAAGCAGAAAAGGCGTTTTGTGGGCTTGAATTCGCAAAAACTGAATCATTGAGGCTCGATCAACGTGCATTTCGCCCCCCCCCCCAAAAAAAGATCTCACACCCTAAGATTTTTTTGTGGGGATTTGTGAAAGGACTGGTCTATGTGCCTCCTATTCCAAGTGGCCCTGTCGGTGGGGCATTAGAATACGCCGACTTCCCCCCTGCAGAGGGTAAAAGTCCCTCAATGGGGGTCCTGGATATGACCTTAAACTATATCCAGTGGTGAGTTCCCAGCTTGTGGGCTTTGGGGAGTGTGGAGCCACCTTTTAATTACCATTGTTCCCAGGTCCACTCTGACCCGGAGTGGTAGTACCTGTTAGGGTTCCAACTATGGGTTAAATAGAAACCAACGTGAAAACAACAAATATATTCTATTAAAAAAATTTTCTTCAAAATCTTTGGATTCGGCATTAAATAACCCGGAAAGGGTTGATATGCCGTAAAACAAAAACAACCAACCTATTCCAAGAGACGTGGATGAGCTTAATTTCCGAATAACAGAAGCTGTTGCAACCATTGACAACGCAATTCTGGGACTGGTTTAGCAAGAATTGGAATATCGGCTTGATGTGCGTTGTGTGACCAATAGTTCTCACGTTAAACGTCTTTGAACATTCCAAGAAAAACAAGATTATTGAATATACCAGATTCGTTTTTGGTCTACAAGCATGAAACTTAATATATATGGTATTCGAACCCAGGCAATACTTTATATTTGGATCTTATCCGGGGAAAAAATCAAATTTGCCAGATCATGGTCGAACGACGGCATTACGAATCTGCATGCGTAACGTAATAGCTATTTTTTTATTTTTTTATTTTTAGCCTTGCCGCAAACATGTCTTCATAGCTCAGGCATTAACATAAAAAGAAAAAAGTAAATCGTAATCTGAACGGTCTGTTTTCGATTCTTGGTGGTCGCGTATGAGTGATATTTTTTTTTTTTTTTTTTGCTTTATGAATCAGTACTTGATATTTGGTCCAATATAATATAATAATAAATATGAAATCCGCATTAATCAAAATGTCATATTTAAGCGTATTTTATATACACACACATATATATATATATATATATATATATATATATATATATAGTAGAGAGTTAGAAGGCTACCACAATGCGAGGAATGAGATATAGTCGATCTTGTTGAAAAAAGACGAAAACAAGTGGCGATTTACAAATCAATAAGTATACACAGATATGTCTATATATACATATATTTATTCAGTTGTATTAAATGTAAATGTCTGACTTGTTGTGTCTGTGACAATATCCATAATATATTTCGGGGAAAAATCCCCTTTTCAGATGGTGGATGTTACAGTTCTATTCAGAGCATGCCGGGTGGAACGAAAGGAATGGATTAAATGGCTGCGTGGAGTATTGCAGCAAATTCAAGGAGGGGGGGGGTTAGATGTGTAGCGTATTTTAGGTGGTAAGCATATTGTTGAACTTGTTAGATTTTTTCTATTATTTTTGTTCTTTTTTATATGATCTGCATTTTATTTTGTATTTTATTTTTTATATTCTATATTTATTTCGTTGTCTTTTTTCTCGCATTGTGACAGCCTTCTAAA
>NC_136512.1:71014811-71017311 GCF_053919585.1 Euprymna scolopes
ATGTTAATTATTCGAAAAAGAGTACAGATAAAACAAGACAATATATATATATATATATATATATATATATATATATATATATATATATATATATATATATATATATATATATATATATATATATATACTTTGGGGATTAGAATAAGAGTCTAGAGAGCAGAGTATATTTTAATGTATTAGTGCGTTCAATAATACAATTAAAATAAAAGAAAAGAAAACAGTGCTCGTTGTAATGTAGATATATAATAAGCTCTATAGGCATATATGTCCTAGAGTTATTTTAATATTAAGAAAGATGGTTGATAATTTATAATTAAAATTAAAAATTCAAAGTCGATTTCATACGAAAGAACATTTATTGATTTCGTTCTTCCTTATAAAATCGATTTTTAATTTTTAATTTTAATTATAAATTATCAATTATCTTAATATATATATATATATATATATATATATATATATATACTAGCAAAAGTACCCGTCGTTGACTTGGTTGAAAAACAGCCTAAAGAAAATGGACTCTGATTTATGAAAGTATGATAGGTTATGAAAAGGAAGGGTGTAAATTTGGGTTAAATTTGGGGGTATTAAAACCAAAGCAAAATTTGATGAAAGTAAAAATAAAATAGATAAACTCCATAATTTATTATACCATACCTGTTCACACTGAAACACTTATCACAATATTCTGTGGATCTATATTAAAAAAAAAACCTCGTTAAACTTTGTGACATATTTCCATTCTATGGAGGTCAGGTGCGAACGAACACGTCATAAGTTTATCATACCATATTTCTTCAAACTGAAACATAATTATCAAAATATACTTACACAGATAGATATGAAAAGTCTTTATTAAAGTCTGTGCCTATTTCCATTCTATGGAAGCCAGGCGTGAACGCAGACCTCACAGTTTTATTATACCATCCCTATTTAAGTTAAAACATGCTTATCAAAGTATTGTTATGTACATCTATATCAACGGTCCTGGATATAACCTAAAACTATATTGCGGGCATTGGGTAGTGTGGAGCTACCCTTTAATTGCTATTTCTCCCAGGTCCACTCTGACCCGGAGTGGTAGTACCTGTTAGGGTCCCAACTATGGGTTGAATAGAATCTGACTTAAAAAAATATATACTCCATTAAAAATCTTCCTCAAATTATTTTGAGGAACGATTCGGTATTAAATAACCTGAAAAAGCTTGATATGCCGTAAAACAAAACCAACCAAACAACCAACATCTATATCAAAAACACTTGTGAAGGTTTTTTTTTTAATTTTTAAATGTTTTATTTTCATACTTTGTGGACCAGGCGCCAACGCAGACCCCACAATTTTAATGAACCACTGTTCTACCAGATCAAACATACCCATTCCTGTGTCTCGATACATATTAAACATTATATGTAATCAGTTTTTTTTTAAATAGTCAAAACCATATAGGAGCCTATTCGTGCGTGACCAGACACACACACATACACACACAGACATTCAGCTTTATATATATATATATATATATATATATATACATATATATATATATATATATATATATATATACATATATATATATATATATATATATATATATATATATATATATATATATATATATATATATATAGCTTCTGTTGCCGGGTTCAGCAAAATCGATTTGGTAATCGTGACACCCTGCATTGATGATTTCCGAAAGGATGAAACACTATGTATTTAATAATTATTATAGTAAATTATATATATATATATTAGCAAAAGTACCCGTCGTTGACTGGGTTCCAAAACAGCCTACAGAAAATGGCATCTGATTTATGAAAGTATGATAGGTTATGAAAAGGAAGGGTTGTAAAGAGATAGCTTCGAATTTGGGGGTATCAAAACCAAAGCAAAATATGATGAAAGTAAAACTCAAATAGATAAACCCCATAATTTATTATACCATACCGGTTCACACTGAAACACTTATCACAATATTTTGTGGATCTATATAAAAAACCTTGTTAAACTATGTGACATATTTCCATTCTATGGAGGTCAGGTTCGAACGAACACCCCATAATTTTATTATACCATATTTCTTCAAACTGAAACATAATTATCAAAGTATACTTACGCAGATAGATATGAAAAGTCTTTATTAAAGTTTGTGCCTATTTCCATTCTATGGAGGCCAGGCGCGAACGCAGACCCCACAATTTTATTATACCATCCCTATTTAAGTTATAACATACTTATCAAAGTATTGTTATGTACAACCATATCAAAAACACTTGTAAACGTTTTGTTTTAATTTTTAAATGTTTTATTTCCATACTCTGTGGACCGGGCGCAAACGCAGACCCTACAATTTTAATGAACCACCGTTCTGACAGATCAAACATACCCATTCCTGTGTCTCAATACATCTTCTATCATCATATGTAATCAATTTTTAAAAATAGCCAACCATATAGGAGCCTATTCGTGACCACACACACACACACACACACACACACACAT
>NC_136512.1:71019811-71082311 GCF_053919585.1 Euprymna scolopes
TGCTCTCCCCCATCATTATATATAGCCCCAATCCTCCGACTCTCTCGTCAATGACCATCCCTCTTGAAGAAGCCCGCATAAATCGGGCGAAACGTTGAGTATCCAGGTCCTTCCACCTCCATTTTATTTCATATATATATATATATATATATATATATATATATATATATATATAAGAGGGAAAAGTAGTTTGCTTGGATCATTCCTGATAAATAAATGTGGAAGAGTACAAGAAGGCGTTAGCAATGCAGAAGACCGGGTGTAAAAATGATGTGACGTGTGGACAAAAGTGGGCAAACGAAAGAAACTCTTGTAGAGTTCATTTTTTATATTTTCATATATCAAAAGTTTAGAACATCCGCCAGTTCACTCTCCAACGTCTAGATGGATCTATATTGATATATTCACTTTCCACATTACAAATACTGTTTTGAAATTACACAACTCCAGACTATTTGACAAAGTTGGGCTTTAAGACAGTTCCCCACTTGCCCTATAGTCCGGGCCTTGCTTTCTGTGAAAAACCTTATCGGCTGTCGTTATGAGACAAGTAAGGAGATGGGAGCGGCCGTGATTATGGTTATTGACAGACTCACACAAGAGGATTTCCATAGGGGTTTTGCAAAAGTTGTTGGAACGGTACATCATATGCAATGAAGACGGAGGAGATTACTTCGAAGGGGATTAGAGTTTCAGTTATGTACTATCAATAAAAGTGCCCATATGATAACAGTCTCTCTCTCTCTCTCTCTCTCTCTCTCTATATATATATATATATATATATATATAGACTTATATCTATATTTTTATATCTATTAAATTAATAAGTGTATATATATACACCTATACTTGTATTTATACTTATATATATATGCATCTATACTCATAGCTATACTTTATATATATATATATATATATATATATATATATATATATATATATATATATATATATATATACATATATATATCACTATAATAATTAAATACCTACAGAAACTAGTGTTTCATCCTTTCGGGATTCTTCAGTGCAGGGTGTCACGATTAATACCAGTCGAACGATTCGAACCTCGCAACACGAGACCTCTCTGGCTCGATTAGCGGAGACCTAATCAATTCGGCTACCATTAACCGTGTGAAATAACGTTGAATTTTAAACATTTTAATTTTAAATGTTCATTTACGTCAGTCAGACAGTGATCTAATCGTTATACGATGATTTAAATTGACCGACTTTAATTCAACCGAAAGTGCTCAACGATAAGAAATGAATTTCTTAAAGGAGCTGTCATAATGCATATATATATATATATATATATATATATATATATATATATATACGATTTTGTCTGCCTGTTTATTAGAGCATAATTAAAATTTCCTTGCTTTTCAACGATACAAATATTCAAATTCTAAAAATATAAAATCTGAATTAGATATAGAAATATAAAAAAGCAATTTTAATCGTCGTGATTTAGATAATGGTTTGCTACTAAACACAAGTTTTATTATTATATACCATTAAATTGTACTTGTATAGTTCGAAACCCATGCCGGAGAATATTCGTTCAAGAAAATCCGATAACGATATTGAATATTGTATTTTAATTTAAGAGGTAATGTTTTCCGGAAGATGTTTTTCTTTTTAAAAGTGAGTCAAGCTTTTCCAAGACACGAAGCCACTAGACGGTTTGGGATTAATGAGTGTCAAAGGGTCGGTGGTGGAAATTGGGTAGAATTTGATTATTTAAAAGGAGGGTTCAAAAAATTTGTTTACATCAGACTTGAAAATCACCATGCTAAAGCATGCTCTTTGTGTAAACAAATCGAGCTTACGCATTTTGGACGATGTCAAAACATCGTTAAACTCACGACTCCCTCAGCAGCCGCCGATAGCGTAATGGTTAGGAGCCTTGACTGTCGTACACGCGGACGGGTTTCAAGGTAATTGCCTGTCTAGATGCACAGATGAGCTGTGAAACAGCGAAACAGTACTGTATGTGGATGACTCTCTTTCTCTCTCTCTCTCTCTCTCTCTCTCTATATATATATATATATATATATATATATATATATATATATATATATATATATATATAAACAGAAAGCGAGAAAGAGAGGCGAATAATTCTAGGAAAGAAACTTTGTTCATGGAATTTGCGTTTAGTTTAAGGCTCAAATAGATAATCGGGGTGGGGTTGGGGGCTTATAAATAATAATATAATATATATTATAATAGCTAAACAAGAATTGAATAATGCAAGTAGATGTCATGCGTTGTTAACGCATTTTCACTGCTTTTTTACAAAAAAAAGCGGTAAAAGATTTAAAACAAAAAACTGCAAAATAAATTAAATTGATTTAATATTTCTCAGCTGCAGAAATTACCTATTGTTTTTTTTTTGTTTTTTTGTAAATCATTTCAAGTATATTCTTTAAAAATGAGAACGAATTAGCATGCAAACGCCAGAAAACACAATCGGTCGAATTTCTGAAAAATAAATATCGAAGTTTTCATTTTTGTTTGTCATTGCTTTTTTTTTTGGGGGGGGGGTTCTTCATTTTTGTTTATTGTCATTGTTTTGTTTTTTTGTTTTTTTTTCATTTTGATATCAGTTTCTGCTGCCAGAGATAGAATGAATCAACTTAAAAAAAAACACAGATATTCTGAATCAATGATTGTATTAAATTAATAAAAAACACGTTCGAGATTTTAAAAAAAACTGCATGGCAGTTAATTATTTTCTTGAATAATATATGAACGCGATGAAAATTATTAAAAATGCGATTTAAAAGGTAAATAAAAACATTGAAAGACTTTGAAAATTAAATAACGTACCTGCATTCGAATACATTAATTTTTGTTTAAATAAATCATGAACGTATCATGTTACAAAAAAAAACAATATATACGAGGATGGTTGAACTTTTTTAGCACTACAATATGAATTTCGTCAAGGCCACTTTCTTTACTGGAATCGAGGTTTTTGATAAGCTTTTCAATATCACGCACATATATTTGTAAATTGCATAGCGTGTTTCCAGACGCAGAAGAAAATACGGGCGTTTGGCGGCCCAGATCGTTGTACACTGCTTGCTTATTTAGATCATGATACAAAGAAACCAAGGAATGGGGTTTACATCCCATTCACAGATTTTAGATTGATTCTCAGATCCTACGTTTTTCTTTTGTTATTAATTACTTTGTAAAACTATTCGCATGTATCCGCTAAACGTTTCAGGGAGTTCACACATTATTATTAAAAGAGTTAAAATGCTCTAGACAAGGGTTTTTTTTTCGCCATTAATCATCTGAAAAGAAAAGAAAAGAAAAGAAAGAAGAATCTTATTTTGAGAGAGAGAGATTTAGCTATTTGCATTTCTTCTTCTTCTTCTTCTTCTTCTTCTTCTTCTTCTTATTATTATTATAAGATATGATTTTAAAAATCGTGTGACCCACTAAAAATTAAAAAACGAAAAGACAAAAAAACACATACACACACAAGTGAATAAAAAACACAAAGCAAGAAAAAAAGTGTGTGTGTGCGTGTGTGTATGCGCATGTGTGTGTTTCGTAGGCGAGATTATGCTGTCTCGGCCTCCTCTTCCTGCCGCCTCCCACTCTAAGTTCACCTTCGTTAGTTACTGACTCCTGTCTTCGTGGTAAATTTGTTACAATTTTATTCTTTATCTTTTCACCCTTTCTGTTACATTAAGACTTAAATATTAAGCATTGTATAAATACAGTGAAGGTTTTTAATTGTGCATAATCTTGGCCATTTTACAAACCATAAGGCACGCGTGTGCGCGCGTGTGTGTGGTAGCCTTATCTCTCTCCGTCCATCATCCCTGCACCCCGTAGGCTAGAATTCGCCCAGGCGGCGAATACAACTCTATTTTTCTTTGCTTTTATTCATATTTATAATTCTATATCAATTTTCGTGTTCATTCTGTTAGATTTATTATTCTTTAGTTGAGCATAATTTTGGAAAACTTTAAATCTATTTGTTTTAATTCGAATGGAAATATTTATTTTGAGATACGATTTTTTCGAAATACATCGGCGATCAAATAACAAATTGAATTCGTTTCTCAGGACATTACTGCATTAATATTTTAAATTTTGTCTATTCTGAGACATTTTTGCGGAATGGAGAGATAGTGTTTTACTTTATTTTGTTGATTTTCTTAAAAATTCCAGTTGGATTTAAGCAACGGATTTTAGCGAATGCTGAAGAATTTCCAGGCTGAAAAATCCTTGTTTCCACAACTGCATCATAAATCCTTAAAAGATTCAGCGGATAATATCGGTTGGAATCAAAAAAAAAAGGACGTAATAATAGATTTTTTTTTTCAAAATGGCGTTATTTAATCTGAACCTAGTGATTTAAATATTGCGAAAGTCACCCATGCTGAACGAATAGAAAGGATTTTCTTTTAAAAGCGTCAAAGAAAATGGCGTTTTATATGACATGAAAGGCACGAATTGCAAATCTCGTTATTCAACGGGGCACATAAAATACAGCATCCATGTTTAATAATTATTTTCGTGGACTCTAAATCAGGATTCGGAAAATGAGTGATAGCCCCCCCCCCCACTCCACGAATTTGTTAGAAAAAGGATCTAGTGTACACTGTGAAAAAATTAAGACGGAGAAAAAAAAACAAAAGAGCTGGAAGTGAAAATTAAAGTTAAATAAATGGATGTCATTTTGACTTCCGAATTTTGTTTAGCGGAAGTTATGTCGGTGTACAACGAGAAGTCTCTTTTGATTAATTGAACTGCTTCTGTTTCGTAATATAATTATAAAACTCTGCGGACCGCCCGGTCGTGCCTGCTTGAATCGGGCGATTCCATCTTCTAAAAAAAGGATGGCAGATGAATAATTGTACACACACACACACACACATATATATATATATATATATATATATATATATATATATATATAAATGTATATATATATATATGCCGATTAGTCTGGAAGGGTCAAGGATAATGGAAAAAACCTAGGAAAGAAAGCACTTTGGCCTGTGTGAAAGCTCCTACTGAATAATAATAATAATAATAATAATAATAATAATAATAATAATAATAATAATAATAATAATAATAATAATAATAATTTGCCTCTTAACAATATACTGAGAAAGTGCAAAGTCGAATACAAGTCAATTAATACAGATAAAATGAACCACCTTATGTATATGGACGACCTGAAAATTTTCGCAAGAAGCAAAGAAAAAGGACAATAAAAAAAAACTAGAGACGCTAATAAACAGAACTAGAATCTTCAAACAGAATCTCCGAATATAATTCGGTACGAAAAAGAGCGCATAACTTAAGTTACTCCCCTCAAAAGTAAATTCCATTATTATTATTATTATTATTATTATTATTATTATTATTATTATTATTATTCCATATTGATTTTTTTGGGGGGGGGGTAACTTAAATTATGAAAAAGGAAAACTGGAGGCAACCAAAGGTATGGAACTACCCAACCAAATGGAAATTAGGGCACCAGGTGAACATAATACTTACAAAGATTCTGGAGTTATCGAAGCAGTCATCATTAAAGCAACAAAAAAAGTGAAACTCGGAAAGGAGTACCACGAAAACTCCTAGAAACTAAACTATGTAGTACAAGCCTAATAAAATGTATAAACACAGCGTCATTAGTAAGATATCCGGATTGTTTATATGTTGGTCCACAGAAAAATTGAGGCATTTCGATCAGAAGACCAGGAAACTCATGACTATACACAATGCACTACATCCAAAGGATGCTGCTGACTGATTAACGTGAAAAGGAAAGACGCAGAAAGAGGACTGATTTGTATAGAAGATTGGGAACGACACAAAACGTAATATTTTTCGAAAAGCTAGGATTAATTAATAGGTAATTATCAATATAGCATTTATAATTTTAAAAAGGGGTTGGTATGCCGGTGTCACAGGTTATGGACCATAGGTTAGTAGCGATTAAGTTAACTAGTGTAAATTGTGACAAGGATCACATTAAGTGCATGCCATGATAATCCAAATCGTTTAAACATAATCACTCACAAGGTTTAATGAAAGAGAGATGACAAGGCTAAGTAAAACGCCGTCGAACGATATGAGGCTATGATGAATGGTGTCATGTTTTTTTTTTTACATAGGCATCACCACATTATCAAGGCCCAGAGGCCACTCAAGGATAAGGGTTAAAGAGTGTACAGTAGAAATTGGTCAATATAGTAATCATTAGTAATGAAAATTTGGTAAATTTGATAACTTATATGGAACGGCTCATCAAGAACTTATTTACTTTAGACTTGAACACAACCATATTGTAGTCAGCCGGAAAGCAGGAAAACGGAAGACAATTCCACAGGCGTGCAGTTCTAAGAAAGAAGCTTTGTTCATGGAATCTACGTTTAGGTTTAGGCACAGATAAAGAGTGGGGGAAATTATTGATAGTGTTTACAGCTAGACGAGTGTTTCTTGTGAAAGTTTGGCGAGGGGGGACCATAGATTGAAGCTCAGTTGAACACTTTCCATGAAAATAACGATACATCAGAGACAAACTCGCAACATCTCTTCTGTGAGATAGAGGTTGCAAGGAGGAGAAAAGAACATTTCCTACGAGGCTACGAAGTCTATTTTGAACTCTATCAAGGCAGGACAAGTCCTTTCTAGCAGTTCCTGCCCAGATGTGGCAACAGTATTCCATCCTTGGACGGACCTGGCTCTTATATAGATAGAGAATAGCATCAGCAGTGAGATATCTACCGGATCGATAGAAAGATCCCACCATTTTTCCAGCGGCCTTGGCAACAGATTTGATATACATGTTCCATTTAAGATCAGGAGTAATGGTCAAGCCCAGAAGCTTGTCAAAACTTGAGGCCTCCTGAAGACGAGAGCCATTCATTTCAATTGATGACAAATGTGGATTAGAATGTTGATGATGTAAAGAGAGAAGCTTGGTTTTAGATGCATTAAAAGTAACCAGCCACTCCTTTCCTTTTCTCAAGATCAGAGGAGAGAGAATTGGAGAGAACTTGGTCGTTTACTGTCTTAGATGTGGTACCATAAATGGTAGTGTCGTCAGCATAAATGTCTACAAATGATGTAAGGATATGATTTGGAAGATCATTAATGTAGATCAGGAAAAGAGTTAGGCCCAGGATGGATCCCTGAGGGACACCGGCATTAATACTGTGAGCTTCTGATTTTTGCCCCTCAACTACTACTCTTATGAACCTATCAGAAAGAAATGATTTCATAATTGAAAAGACTTTTCCAGCTATACCATAGCTAGCGATCTTATGAAGTAAACCTTTATGCCATACCCTATCAAAGGCTTTAGATATGTCAAGAGCAATTGCCCTAGAAAGATTGCCACCGTCGAGAGATTTGCTAATCCTATGCGATATAACTGTAAGGACATCTGCTGTAGATCTAGCAGAACGGAAACCATATTGAGTGTCACTAAGAAGGTTATTTTTGTTGAGATGGTTGATTACTTCTGTATTTAACACAGATTCTAGCAACTTACTCATTTTATTAAGTGTCATGTTTTCGAGCAAGCGAAAAAATAATGCTCTCATACTAGTTCTCTTCGGGAAGCCATACGAACGAGACACGGCAATACTGTAGAACAACCTAATACGGATGTTGTTCATTTCTTTAAGTAAAAGGTTGTTGTGGAAGTTCACCCATGCATAAGACATGAAATCTTTAGAACTGTATAAATTGACCGAAAGGTACCAAATCTCGTCGTGATGGGTGTATTTCGTAGTCCACAGATCAGGGTTCTTACCTCAACAATCAGTTTAAGAGAAACTGGGCCTCTTCGGTGGCCTTTTATCT
This sequence comes from Euprymna scolopes, assembly GCF_053919585.1. NCBI lineage: Eukaryota > Metazoa > Mollusca > Cephalopoda > Sepiida > Sepiolidae > Euprymna > Euprymna scolopes. The sequence goes on from NC_136512.1 coordinate 71,027,672, forward strand.
GTTGGACTGATGCAAACGTTCTGTATAGCCTTAAGAGGTCCACCTCTCTCTCAGGCCGTTTTGACCCGGCTTTCGAGTGGAGCAAGTTTATCACTTGTTGTTTTAGGCGTCTACACCGGGGAATGTCGATAGGGCAACTCAAACATTTTTGCAGAGCCAGAGTGCTCCTTTTCTCAAGGCGCTGCCCCATTTTTCCACCTTCTAACCTTATGTTACACCCCCTCACGGTGAGAGAGAATTAAATAATGTACACTTCATAGGACGCCATCTTGGCGTTAAGTGCTACGAATGTTGTTCACTGTATATTTTGTTTTGTTTTGGTCCTAACACAAATACTTTTTCTCATCTATTTCTGTGCCTGTGTTTTCATCGGTACCTGTACGTGTCATAACATTAAATTTAAGAAGTAAATACTTGCTAAGAAAAAGTAGTCTCTCTCTCCATAAATAAATACTTTCGAAACAAACCTTGAAGAAAATGCAGCGAATGTTTCCGTTGAGCGTTTCACGCGTGAGAAGTTTTGTTTGTCCCAGTTAAACAGATGAGACAATCGACAAACACTAGATCAGCCATTTTCAACCTTCCCTCCGCCTTTGTCTTTACTTATCTTTTAATTTGCTCCCTAATCCCATACAAAAAATTCGTAACCATCATAAAGTGACAGAAAAACAATGTTAAAAAAAACTTTTTTGTTTATGACTTTAGGTTTTGTATAAAAATGGTATTACAAAAATAAAGAAAATCAAATGTTTTTTTTTCTAAATTATGAAGTTAATTTGTATTACGTTTCTTAGCTACTAGCCTGGGTTCCCAGTGTTGCTCGGGTGTTTGGAGACGTGTGTTGAGCAAAAAAAGGGGGGTAGTAGGCAGACAGGTTCGAATCCGTACCGCCAAGGAAGAAAAGAACGTAAAAAAAGCGTGACGTATTTGCTGTTGTGTCCATCGCAAGACCGGAAGTGGCGAAGGTTTAAATTAAGGTTAGTCAATCAAAAAGAGGGGATAACTTTTGAAAATATACGAAAAAGGCGGCCCATCCTTGTAGAAAGGTGGACAGTTGAGGGTGAAGGAATTAATGTTTTTGTACAATTTTTTGATATTTGTCGTCCGAATGGTTGGGCTTCAAAATGATATCGATCTTATGAAAATCCGTCGCCTTTGTCGAAAGTTTTAGCGGAACATACATACATACATACATACATACATACATACATACATACATTTAAAAAGACAGGTGAGATTTATATTATAGAATATGACCCAATCTGAAAAGAAATAACTATTTTTAAATTATCACTATAATTAAATTATCAATATCATTATAAATTATTTAACCTCGACTTTATATATATTTTTTTACCTCCAAGGGGCAAACTTACTCCTGGTTGAGAACATCTGCACTAGACGAAAGTCCCCTCATAAAACGTAGCGAAATAAAACAGCGTTAGACAAAGTAATAAAGGACTCACGTATAGACAACTCCCGCGTGTATGCATAAAGTCGTTTATTTTGTTCATCGCTTAGCTGTATTGAAAAGATTACACCAATCGCTCACAATAGGTATTGTATTCCTTCCTGTTTTCGATAACCGCAGGGTTGATATGCCGTCAAATAATGGAGGCATCCAGGAGGATTGGAGTTTTTCGCGAAAACCAATATGGTCGTCTGCTAAAAGCACATTGCCAAATGAAATCAAAAATATGCCGACGTGAAATAAATGAAAAGAGATGAGTCGATCGACCTTAGGGGGTGAAAGTATTGTTTTGTTACATGTTTGGCGGGAAAATGGCGGGTATGGCGGGAAAGTGGCGAGTATGGCGGGAAAGGCTTAAATTATTGGCAGAGAAAAATACATTTCACTCCAAGAAAAAACAAACAAACAAAACATTTACGTTGCCAATAACAACGAATGCGAGGAAGCTAAGATAGAAAGAAAAAAGACATGCGAAATTGTTTTTCTGTTCGTTTATGGCGGTTTCTTTTTTTTTTTTTTTTTTTTGGACCGAATAAAGCATGAGAAAATGTGTATGTGTGTGTATTAATATATATATATATATATGTGTGTGTGTGTGTGTGTGTGTGTGTGTGTGTGTGTGTGTGTATACACACACACATCACACTCATCAGTGCAGCTAGACTATCATCTTTCCTCGGCCGTGGATCGAATCAACAACTAATATATATATATATATATATATATATATATATATATATATATATATATATATATATATATATATGCGCGCGTGTGTGTGTGTGCATATATATATATATATATATATATATATATATATATATATATTAGTTGTTGATTCGATCCACAGCTGAGGAAAGATGATAGTCTAGCTGCACTGATGAGTTGTGATACAACGAAACAGTACTGTATGTGGGTGACTGTTCCGCAGTGAAGTTTGTTTTGGTTTTCTCGAATGCTAAATGAATTTATTTGTTTTAATTTACGTGTAATGCAAGTGAAATCATGATATCGTTCTGTTGTAATAATAAATATTAAAGAATGAATACTTTGTGTAAATGTTGAGCTGAAAGCAGTAATAAATAAAGGTCATATTTAGATTTCACGGCTAGAGTCGGTAAAATCGGAAGTAAGAAACTGTTAGTCCCGCAGATTGCATCTTATACTAACTAAAAAAAAAGCAAAAAGAAAATAATATTAATAACCGCGTTTTCTGTGTATTTTTTTTTTCATTTTTATTTTTATGTTATTATGGGAAAAACAGGTATGTTGGTTGGTTGGTTGTTTTTGTTTTACGGCATATCAACCCTTCTCAGTTTATTTAATGCCGAATCCAAAGATTCGGAAGAATCTTTTTTTTAAATAGAATATATTTGTTGTTTTCAAGTCAGTTTCTATTTAACCCATAGTTGGGACCCTAACAGGTACTACCACTCCAGGTCAGTGGACCTGGGAGCAATGGCAATTAAAGGGTGGCTCCACACTCCCCAAAGCCCGCATGCTGGGGCCTCACCACCGGATATAGTTTAAGGTCATATCCAGAACCCTGGGAAAAACAGGAAGCATAAATCAGGGAAAAAAGACAAAAGAAACGGCCTAAATAACATTGTACGATTCAAAACCGGTGTTTCCTCGTACTGTTCCTTGTGAACGTATCCGCTGCGGTGTAAATGGGGAGCGAGGAAAGGAATAATCTAATAGAGAGAAAAGATGTTGGAGCTTCAATTGAATCTGACCGATTTTGGCTGTGGACTCTCACCGGAAAAAAAATATAGGAATGTACCATTGTCGAGGAACTATAGAGATAATAGGCCTACAGCACATCTCAGATAATGTGCTACAGTTTGTACACATTATATTTGCATGTCATGTCATGATTTTTAATCCTATTAAGGTCAAAGTCGGAAGGGAAAAATGAGTTCATTTTATTTATATAGAGAAGAGAAGAGAAGATGTATAATGGAAATGTCAAAATTATTACGTTGGTGCAAAAAGATCATAAATCAAATTTAAATAGAAACTTCGTACACTTTGAACTAATAAAATCCTGTTTGCTTTTTAAGTCAAAAGAAACTGTTACTTGTCTCCAAATTTTCAATAACAAAACATATTTGAAAAAACAATATTTAGAAAGATCTATTCGTGTAATATATGTTCCACCTTTAATAACTGTATACTTTTCTTTGCAAAAAAATGTAAAAATTAAAATCCATAACTTCTTAAAGAATTAATATATGAAATAATCTCTTGCCATAAGAAAACGCCTTCTGGTAAGCAAAATGAAAAGACAGTTTAATCGGACACTTTTCAATTAAGCAACTGAAAATTTAAGATCGATTTAAAGTAACATGTTATATAAAAATACATAATTAATAAAAATGTTATAAATTTTTTCTGAGATATTTTTCCGAGAATTCTATGTGGAAATAACTTTGTAATTCATTATTTGTAGCAACTTCAAAAGATCATAATTCCTATTATAGTAAACTTTATTAATCGAAATAAGAATAAATTAGAATCGACACATTTTTGCCAACGAGGAACAAGTTTATTTTTCCCATTAGCATTTAAATCCGAAGTTCTGAGAGCGATTAAGCCATTAAAAGCCGATTAGACACCATCTCGGCTTTTGAAGCATTTTTTGCGCAGGAATTTGTCGAGATATCTTGAAAACATGATAATCGGTGGGCGAGAGGTCCGGTGAATATGGCGGATGAAGAGTCTCGTAGCTCAATTCATTCAGCTTCTGCAGGGTCACTTAAGGAAAACGCAGGGAGCGTTGTCATGGAGGAGAATTTGTCCCTTCACATTGAGCAATTTCGGGCACATACGTTGGAGCTTCTTGGTATACCAGGTTCGTATCAAGTTCATTCCACAGAAAAGACTTTCACCTAACCCACATCTGACCTCGTGTGTAACCTTCTTGCGCGAAGGTAAATCAATTCTTTGTTCTAAACTATCACGTTTGGAAATTATCTTTAGGAACTGTCTGTTTGTTTTTGTGTTTTTAACAAGGGAGTCATCAATTATCAAGGCCCGAAATGTTACATAAGAAGGGCTGTCCCCTTCTCATGTAAGTAAGAACGCAAACTAGATAAATGAAAATGATATTAGGAAAAGGCTAGAATCGAACCCTCTAGGTAAGTGTTAAAAACTAATAGATAATTTGAAATCCTAGGAATGTAGTCGATTGTTAATTCTTTTAGAAATAACTATTATTTATGTCAGAGAGAGAGCGATTGTCCATTCTTTTAGAAATAACTGGATATTAAATATGCCAGTTAAAAGAATGGACAATAACAAAGTTGAAAATGTAATGTAACAGTTGAATGATACAATTTAATTTACGGGTTTCTTTCGTTTATCAGAGGTGTGTAAATACATGATAAACGTGATAAAGTCACATTGGGGCCGTCATAAACAAAGGAGATTCTCAATATATTGAGATGTGGGTCAAAGTTTGGGGAAGAACCACACTCACAGCGAGAGAGAGATGGTCAGAGAGTGAAGCTGATGCCTTTATAAGTGGGGGGTAGAAGAGTAAACCATGTAGTCGAAAAGGCTTGAATCCCTGCCATCATCAATCGGCCTGCTGATGAATAAATAAATAACCATCTATATTTTGTAACTGTTTGTCTTCGTGTCGTCATTCGGTATATTTAGTGTCGTGACCTTCTTAGAGATCGTAAATGAAGAATTGAGTAAAGAAATACATTAACAAAGGGTAGAAAAAACATGTACAAATGGGATGTTCAACTCTCAAGACTGCCTGCTTTCTCGAAGACAAATACCTACTACTATTTATAATTCGGAGATTTCATGTGTGCGCGAGTCAATTACTATAACAGTTAGGGCGTGATACTGAGTTTCGATCCTCGGTCATGTTCTTACATGAGAAAGGCTGTCATCTTCTCATGTAAGTAAGAAGGCAGACTAGATAATGGAAAATGACACTAGGAAAAGGCTAGAATCGAACCCTGTCGGCAAGTGTTAAAAGATAATGGATAATTGAAATCCGAGAAATGTAGACAATGCGAGATTATAAATAATAAATAGGTCAGATAATGCGAGATTATAAATAATAGATAGGTCAGATAATGAACAATTAAAATTGGGAATTCTTTATTTGTCGAAAGTGTGTTTGGACAGACATTTAGGGAGTTGAGTTTATGCTTTTCGGGCATTCCCTAATAAAGTAAATATTTCAACACAAGCTACTGAATAAACGAACAAACGACTTCGTAAAACTTGCAAGGAAAAGGTTTACTGAAGCAAGGGCATGATGCCATTCAGATATAGCTAGGATAGAAATCGTCTGCCTTTGCCCGGTAGTTAATCCCCAGTGGGAATTGTAGATACCGGTGTGTGTGTGTGTGTGTGTGTGTGTGTGTGTGTGTGTGTGTGTGTGTGTGTGTGTGTGTGTGTGTGTGAGGAAACAGGTCCGCTCTCTTTGACGTCTCGCTGGAAAAAAAGGATAGAGTTTTCTCGTCCGGGACGGAAACAGTTATAGTTCCTTAAGGGGGTAAGGAAGATCCCTGCGCTATGCCTTTTATTAGTCAGTATGTGCCATATCGTACAGTCAGGGGAGGCACTGACGCACAAGAAAAGAGTTCTATTTGTTTCTGCTACAGATATATGTAAAATCCACGTGAAATTTATTCACCTGGAAGAGCCACAGTCTGACGTCATAAACAAAGGAGATTCTCAAAACAATGAAGACGAGGGTTCGAAGTAAGCTCAGAAATCAGACAATCAGAGTCAGTCACAGACGAGAGTCTAAGAGCAACTTAGTGAGAGCTGATCCTCTTGGAAGCGAAGGGAGGGGGAGAGTAGACCATGTAGTTGAAAATGCTTGAATCCCTGACATCATCAATCGGCCGGCTGATGAATAAAGAAATCGCCATCTATATTTTTGTAACTGTTTGTCTTCGTGTCGTCATTTCAACATAAAGGTAAATGTGTTTTGTCTATCACCATCTCTTAAAAGAATTTGTATAAACCTTCCAAGTAATGTGCCTTCTCCATCATAAATGAATTATCTTCCCTCTGGTGTAAAAGAACTGTATTACACATTATTTCAATGATGAATTCTCATCTCCCTCAGCTTTGTTATAAATGTCATTATCATCTCTGTTCTGAGTCCTCCATATATACACACTCAAGATGTACCCGATATATACACACTCAATATGTACCCGATATATACACACTCAATATGAACCCGATATATACACACTCAAGATGTACCCGATATATACACACTCAATATGTACCCGATATATACACACTCAATATGTACCCGATATATACACACTCAATATGTACCCAATATATACATACTCAATATGTACCCGATATATACACTCAATAGGTACCCGATATATACACACTGAATATGTACTCGATATATACTCACTCAATTTGTACCCGCTACACAACAGAAAGTCACCCGATGATAAGGATTAACGAATATAGGGTGGTAGTTTAGTAATCGTTTATGTTATAGATTGGGTAGAATTTGAGTTATTTAAGGCGACGGCTCAACAAGAAATTGTTTACATTGGACTTGACGCTACCTAATTGTAAGCGACCGGAAAGCACACCGAGTGGGACATTGTTCCACAGGTTAGCAGTTCTAGGGAATAAGCTTTATTCATTTAATCTGCCTTTAGATTTAGGCACAGAGTGAGGGGAATTGTTGCTAGTGTTTGGCTCAGAATAAATAAACGAACAACTGTGTTCAGAACTTTCTAATGTGATTGAGTGCTCGTTATTAAAACTAAGTATTCACACGATCGTGTTCTCTCCGCTCTATCGCGTGTCAGCATTGTCACGTCTTTTTTCTTGCACAACTTTTTTCCATTGCGCCAATTTAAATAACCAGACAACGCAAATCAGTTAATTGATAAGTCTGTTTGGCTACGACACAATAGAACGCAATTAAAACGTTCAGAATCGAAAAGAAATAATTTGTACTTTCATTTATGTCCGATACTGAACGTTTTCTCGAAAAAGATAATATATTTAAACTAGCGGATGGGAGAGGGGGCGCCTCATCTTGCCGGTCGGAAAATAAATTAAATATATTTTAATTAATACAGATTTCGTGTTCATTATTACAGAGCAAATTCTCTACTGAATATTATATATATATATATATATATATATATATATATATATATATATATATATATATATATATATATATATACATATTATTGATTTCAGAAGTAAAAAGCAAAATAACTTGGGTACAATCAGCTAGAACCGAAACCAAAATTCCTAGCGTTCTAGTCGCGTTTCATGCTATATATATATAGTTAATAAAACATGTTAAAAAAACACTTTGATTAAGAGGTAAAAACATATTTACATTAAAAAAGGAAGTACAAAATAAGTGGATAGTCCCTAATCCGCTGAGTTTCGAAGAAAAAGGTGATTTCACTCTTGTTTTTTCATTTTTCTTAAACTTTTTCTTCTAGGGTATGGGACATCCAACCAGATGTCTGACATTTACCCCTATTTTAGTGAGTCCAACCAAGAGATCTTTTCAGGATTCTAGCCGTCCCACGTGAATGGATGGTCTGGTGAAGGGTAAAGTATCCAATAACGGTAAAATCCAAAAAGTTGGTTAAGTTTCCATTTCCACAAGTAAAATCCAATATATATATATATATATATATATATATATATATATATATATTGGATTTTACTTTATATATATATATATATATATATATATATATATATAGATAGATAGATAGATAGATAGATAGATTGTTTGAATTTTTATTTTTATTTTTTTTTATTAGCGATTAATTTGTTTATTTCGCTCCCTGGGCGTTTTCTCTTGTGAGAAACGAGTTATTTGCCCTTTTGTTTACATCTTAGGACGTTTTTACTTTCTTATTTTTATTTTAAATATTAATTATTAATTAATAATTACTACGTGCATAAAAGTAAGTCATCTATATACATGCATGTTTCGGAGTTTACTCTCCATCAGTATAGCTAGACTTTTACTGACAAGGATCTAACCTATAACGGCTTGATCAGTAGTCTGGTGTGTTACCACGGGACCACCGGACCTTAATCAATTTTATGCACGATTTTTATCGCTTATAAATAAAGGATGGAATACTGTTGCCATATCTGGGCAGGAGCTGCTAAAAACAGCCTATCCTGCCTTGAGAGAGTACAAAATAGACTTCGTGGCTTAGTGGGAGATGCCCTTTTCTCTACCCTGCAACCTCTCTCCCACAGAAGAGACGTTGCGAGCCTAACCTTGTTTTATCGTTATTTCGATGGCAGGTGCTCGTCTGAACTCCAATCTCTGGTCTCCCCTCGCCAATCTTTCACGAAAAACACCCGTCTAGCTGAATCCACAGTGAAAAATTTCCCCCACTCTATATCTGTGCCTAAATCAAAACGCGGATTCCATGAACAAAGCTTCTTTCTTAGAACTGCACGTCTGTGGAACTCTGTTCCGTCTGCCTGCTTCCCTCCGGACTACAACTTGGATGTCTTCAAGTCCAATGTTAACAAATTCCTAATGAACCGCCCCCTTAATTAAACACTTCATCAAATCTCCACACTAACGTAATGTACTTGCAATAACTCTTATCCCTGAGTGGCTTCCGGGCCTTGATAAGTGGTGATCACTGAGTAAAAAAAATCTCTATATATAACATATATAATATATATAATATATATATATATATATATACATATATATATATATATATATATATATAGAGAGAGAGAGAGAGAGAGAGAGAGAGAGAGAGAGAGATTAAACCGCTTAAGTCTATGAATGAATTTTTGCATGCACAAAATAATAGATATGTAACGGCAAGTTGAAATGAACATTTCACATTTCAACTTGTCGACATATTTCTCTGTATTATTCATCCATCCTAACAAAGATTTGTTATCGTTATAAATTAACCTTTAATGTATGCTTAATATTTTCTCTTAATTTCAGCGTTATGTTACTAGTAGTTTAAGAGATTATCGGTTAATTATTTTCACATAGACATACACATACGTACACTTACTGTTTTTTTTTTTATACAGAAAAAAATTCCATCTTGAAGGAATTACTGGAGATATGATGATAAAGATATATCTTCAGTGAGATTGCTTCTTGCTCACCTTTTAGAATGAGCTAGACTTTTTACCCACATTAAAAGCCGACCTTGCGTTTAACTTTGTCCTCGTGGGGAGACCAATAGACAAAGGCATCTCATTTATTTGATATTTTTACAAGCACCTACAGTATCGATTGCCTCAATCATAAAGAAGAATACAGCAAATACACTGATTTATGACCGAAATCATAAAGAAGAATACAGCAAATACACTGATTTATGACCGAAATCATAAAGAAGAATACAGCAAATACACTGATTTATGACCGAAATCATAAAGAAGAATACAGCAAATACACTGATTTATGACCGAAATCATAAAAAAAGAATACAGTAAATACACCGATTTATGACCGAAATCATAAAGAAGAATACAGCAAATACACTGATTTATGACCGAAATCATAAAGAAGAATACAGTAAATACACCGATTTATGACCGAAATCATAAAGAAGAATACAGTAAATACACTGATTTATGACCGAAATCATAAAGAAGAATACAGCAAATACACTGATTTATGACCGAAATCATAAAGAAGAATACAGTAAATACACCGATTTATGACCGAAATCATAAAGAAGAATACAGTAAATACACTGATTTATGACCGAAATCATAAAGAAGAATACAGCAAATACACCGATTTATGACCGAAATCATAAAGAAGAATACAGCAAATACACTGATTTATGACCGAAATCATAAAGAAGAATACAGCAAATACACTGATTTATGACCGAAATCATAAAGAAGAATACAGCAAATACACTGATTTATGACCGAAATCATAAAGAAGAATACAGTAAATACACCGATTTATGACCGAAATCATAAAGAAGAATACAGCAAATACACTGATTTATGACCGAAACCATAAAGAAGAATACAGTAAATACACCGATTTATGACCGAAATCATAAAGAAGAATACAGCAAATACACTGATTTATGACCGAAATCATAAAGAAGAATACAGTAAATACACCGATTTATGACCGAAATCATAAAGAAGAATACAGTAAATACACTGATTTATGACCGAAATCATAAAGAAGAATACAGCAAATACACCGATTTATGACCGAAATCATAAAGAAGAATACAGCAAATACACTGATTTATGACCGAAATCATAAAGAAGAATACAGCAAATACACTGATTTATGACCGAAATCATAAAGAAGAATACAGCAAATACACTGATTTATGACCGAAATCATAAAGAAGAATACAGCAAATACACCGATTTATGACCGAAATCATAAAGAAGAATACAGCAAATACACTGTTTTATGACCGAAATCATAAAGAAGAATACAGTAAATACACCGATTTATGACCGAAATCATAAAGAAGAATACAGTAAATACACTGATTTATGACCGAAATCATAAAGAAGAATACAGCAAATACACCGATTTATGACCGAAATCATAAAGAAGAATACAGCAAATACACTGATTTATGACCGAAATCATAAAGAAGAATACAGCAAATACACTGATTTATGACCGAAATCATAAAGAAGAATACAGCAAATACACTGATTTATGACCGAAATCATAAAGAAGAATACAGTAAATACACCGATTTATGACCGAAATCATAAAGAAGAATACAGCAAATACACTGATTTATGACCGAAACCATAAAGAAGAATACAGTAAATACACCGATTTATGACCGAAATCATAAAGAAGAATACAGCAAATACACTGATTTATGACCGAAATCATAAAGAAGAATACAGTAAATACACCGATTTATGACCGAAATCATAAAGAAGAATACAGTAAATACACTGATTTATGACCGAAATCATAAAGAAGAATACAGCAAATACACCTATTTATGACCGAAATCATAAAGAAGAATACAGCAAATACACTGATTTATGACCGAAATCATAAAGAAGAATACAGCAAATACACTGATTTATGACCGAAATCATAAAGAAGAATACAGCAAATACACTGATTTATGACCGAAATCATAAAGAAGAATACAGCAAATACACCGATTTATGACCGAAATCATAAAGAAGAATACAGCAAATACACTGTTTTATGACCGAAATCATAAAGAAGAATACAGTAAATACACCGATTTATGACCGAAATCATAAAGAAGAATACAGCAAATACACTGATTTATGACCGAAATCATAAAGAAGAATACAGTAAATACACCGATTTATGACCGAAATCATAAAGAAGAATACAGCAAATATACTGATTTATGACCGAAATCATAAAGAAGAATACAGCAAATACACTGATTTATGACCGAAATCATAAAGAAGAATACAGCAAATACACCGATTTATGACCGAAATCATAAAGAAGAATACAGCAAATACACTGATTTATGACCGAAATCATAAAGAAGAATACAGCAAATACACCGATTTATGACCGAAATCATAAAGAAGAATACAGCAAATACACTGATTTATGACCGAAATCATAAAGAAGAATAGAGCAAATACACTGATTTATGACCGAAATCATAAAGAAGAATACAGCAAATACACTGATTTATGACCGAAATCATAAAGAAGAATACAGCAAATACACTGATTTATGACCGAAATCATAAAGAAGAATACAGCAAATACACCGATTTATGACCGAAATCCGGCAAGTATCACTTTCAGCCTCAGTTGCAAGATTAAATTGTATTTTTTTTTATTTTGTTTTGTTTTTGTTTTTACTTGCCTCTCCACGCGGGCAGGGTTAGGCGGAAGGTCGGATTTTAATGTAGGGGGAAAACAGCTCTCCCCAAAAAGGGGGCACTCTTGTTAGTAACAAAACAAAAACTGTATCAGTCATGAAGGATTTCTCCTCCATTAACCGAGACCAAAGAAAGTGAAGTGAAAAAAGTCGAAGTGCAGTATCAGAACAGATACTACACTTTAATCCTGACCCGAAGGCCCAAAACCCTTCCGCTTTCTAATTCAACAAGTGAAGCATGCATGGCCCTCCGTAGGTGCACAGTGAACGAGGCATAAAAAATGACTAAGTTCAGCATTTGCTTCTTCCACCCCACCCCCATTTTGCCCCCAAAGTCCCCAAGGCCTTAACATATTTAAATTTGAGTTCAGCACCATGCAAAACTGCTAAATACACATACACAGAAAATTTTGGACAAATATGGTAAAATAGTCCCAAAAACGGAGTGTTTTTATTAGCCTTAAAAGAGCCCCTGGGACGCAATCAAGAGTTATCGCGAAGTATAGACAAACAAAATTATATAAAAATCAAGGCATCTATTTTTTTAATAAGTACAAAAGTGTCAATTTTAACCATTTTAACCCGAAAGGTACCCCTTGGGGGGGGGCAACCGAAGTTTTCCCGGAAAATCCGTTCTGTTACTTTTTTACTCATATCATGTTTAATGTTTGTGCAAAATTTAAAAAAAAAAACGCATAGTTATTGAAGAAAAGTGCAGACAACGAACTCACAGACGCAGAAAGGTGAATTTACAGGTCCACCCTCCTTTTTTCGGGGGGGCCAAAAAAGTATAATCACTATATAAGTTAGTATTAGGTATATAATAAATTTAGTATGCTGCAATGTTTTTTGTTTTGTTATTGTTGAGTTATAACTTTATTACTGTTTCCCCCATCACATACACATGTGGTCTGTCCCCTGCGTATTCACCACTTACGTGATATTTTGGATGTTTGGATAAGATAAGGTCTTGTATATATTGTGACGCTACATTTTATCTTTACTGTCCGCGGTCAGTGAAAAAGAAAATTTTAATTTTGTTCCCACCCAGAACACCACATTTGGGTGAGTTGTGTCCCCACCCACATTAAAAACGGACCTTTTATCTAACTGATATCGTAAAGCAGCCAATAAATACGGGCTTTTTTACTCAGTAAAAGGCGCCCCCCCCTCTACTAAGGTCGACCTGTAACTGATTGCAACATTATACAGAGGACTAGCCACTCTCTAAAAACCGGGGTCAACTGTGGGTCGTGAATGTCGATCTGTGATTTCTAAGAACGGGAATCTGGTAGATGGGCCATTTATCTACCTCGGGTTTTACTTCGGCTAGATGAGAGCTCGGAGAGGTTGAATTTGATCAATCGACTGATCACTTTAATCCTTAGTATCTCTAAATTCGTGCTAAAATATTTTCTTCGACGTGATTCGTCAAAAAAATCGAAACATAATTTCTCATTACAATTATTTCAAATAGATGCTAGAAGACGACGGCTGAGAATAAACCAATGTCAAAAAGTTATGTTTTCAAAGATTAACGTTTTCAAAGATTAACATTTTCAAAGAGGAATGTTTTCAAAGAGTAATGTTTTCAAAGAGTAATGTTTTCTAATTGACATGCAATGTTTTCTCAGAGTAGAGGAATGGTTTCCTAGTATAATGCAATGTATTCTGAAGGTAAGGTATTCTAGGGATATATATATATATATATATATATATATATATATGTATATATATATATATGTATATATATATATATATATATATATATATATATATATATATATATATGTCGCAATCATGAAAGGGAGACTTTTATAATGTAACACGTTTTAAAATAACTAAACGTGGTAAAGAAGAGAAGAGAAGAAAGGGGAGGGGATTTAAACCTCGCTTTCTCAAATCTGTATCGAGGGATTTTTTTTTTTTAAAAGGGGGGTAGAAAAATGTACAATTTAAAATAAAATCACATTGCGTTACGTCATGTGTGGGAAAAAAAGAAAAAAACGGAAGAAAGCAATTAAAATAAAGCAACGTTATATTACTCAAAGATCCTAGAGACTAACCACGCTCAAACCCAAGAGGCATTCTCTCTGTTTACAGATCGAACGTAAACCATCTCCAAAATCTTTAAATGAAATAATGAGTGAGTACGTATCTGAGAAGTGAAAATGATTCCCTGCTAAAGTTCGCTGCACATGACGTGTTTTTCATGTGCAGAGAATTTTAAAAAGGAAACATCTGTTGTAAGGATGGCGAGAACGCGAAAGAAGCATTTCTCATCAAATGCTGTAAGCCATTCAAACATGGTAAAAGTCATACTATGACGTTTGCTAATATATGTACTTTACGTATCTGAGAAGTGAAACGGTTCACGCATTATTAATAATGTGTCACTTTTTACAGACATTTGTTTGTAAAAAGTGACACATTATTAATAATAATCGTTTAGTTACTACAGCAACGTCAGTAAATAAAATGTTACGTGCGCATGCATCAGGAAGGGAGTGACGCTTGTTTTTTCTGCTGGTCGCCATGGTACTCAACACTCAAGGAGTAAAAAAACTCAAAACTAAGCCATGTTCATTCTATTCTTTTTTCTTTGAGAAACAAAAATATTTCTGATTTACAAATGCGATACATCTGCCTTACTTTTAATGCTAGGTTTATTTATGGTGTCTTTTACATTTAATAAAAACCCTTCCCAATATTTGCTGATGAGGAAACCTTGTTTGTTAAAAAACTATATGTGATAATTATTGTCCGTAACTTGATGTCTACTACAATAAAAACACTGTTTTCCGAAACGATCGTACAAATAATTGATTTTGTTGTTGTTCCTTCTCATGAAACGGATTTTTAATTTAATTATAATTTGATTTTTAAATTATCAATCACATTTCTAAATATTAAATTAGCCCTAGGATATTTACTATCGAGCTTATTATATATCTAAATTACAACGAGCACTTGTTCTAATCTCCTTTAAATTATATATATATATATATATATATATATATATATATATATATATATATATATATATATATATATATATACTACAATAAAATTTTTGGCCTTTTGGATTATTTGGGACCATCTTCAAATTACGCGATTTCCTTGGAATTTACTTGTGCGAATGGAAATTTAACTAACTTTCTTGGGTTTACATTTTTGGATTTTACCGTCATTGGATACTTTACCTTTCACCAGACTATCCATTCACGTGAAATCACCTTTTTCTTCCCCATATTCCCTATGCTTCACTTTTTATTATCAAGTAAGATCTTTGACTTACTTGCAGTTTCATCAAATACTTTTGCAAGCAAAATCCGATCCGCATTTTACTAATTCCTGACCCGCGGATTTATTGCTTCCTTTTCAAATTAAATATGCTTTTCACTTTTTTCAAAGTGTTTTAACATGTTTTATTAACTATTTTATCTTATATATATATATATATATATATATATATATATATATATATATATATAAAGATAAAATAGTTAATAAAACATGTTAAAACACTTATATATATATAAGTTTAATTATCAAAGTTAAATTCTGTAAATCAAAATATATACACATATTTAGGTTAAGAATTTAATCTATGATTTGTAATCACCATTCAAACCACATTTTCAATATATGTGCTGAAAAGCAAAATACCTGTTTATTCATAGCTGAATATTTTGATAATTGCATTTCATTTTCTCTGATGATTTGAGCCATTATTGAAAATCTATGGATTAAGAAAACAAACAAAATTTTTCTCTATATATTCCTTGTTCTAAACAATAAATTCTTAACTTAAATATATGTTTATATATTTTGATTTATAGAATTGTACTTTAATCAATAAACTTATATATTCCTCTATTTTTTAAATATTGAACTTTACCTTTTTGGCTAGAATAATCCTGACCTCAATGTAATATCTGATAGGATTATTCACTTGATCTTCCATCTGTGACTTATATATATATATATATATATATATATATATATATATATATATATATATATATATATGTGTGTGTGTATACTCCTACAAAATTGCTTTTTTGGTGTATTGATATTCATATTGAAAACCTTTTTTTCTATTTATTTAAAAAGAAAATACACCTTTAGATAGTGGAATTGCATTCATCTGCAAAACATCTAGCCAATTTGCATATTCTTTTAAACATTCATTTTAATTCATTCCTTCTTAGTTTTTTCGTGTTTTTATGGGATGATCTTCTTTAGTTAACTATTACGTGTAATTATATTCATGCAGATATTCTACATGATTTATACTTGCCAATATTTGCGTAAAAAGGATTATAGTAAACACAAACCTCTTTCTATATGTATTTATGTATGCGTATATATTTTTGTTTAAAAAAAATTCTGCTTACCTAACTCCTCTGTCAATTTTTGGTCTACAGACATGAAACTTAATATATAGGGTATTCGAATCCATGCTAAACTTTATATTTGGATCTTAGCCGTGGAAAATCGGTGCGAAAGTGTGAAAATTACAAAATTGAAATTTGCCAAGTGAAGGTCGAACGAATATGCATGCTTAACGTAGTAGCTATTTGTTTATGTTTTAATTTTTAACCTTGCAGCAAATATGTCTCCCCTAGCTCAGGCATTCACGTGAAAGGACAAAGTAAATCGTAAGCTAATCGGTTTGGTTTCGATTCTCGATAGTGGTGTATGAGTCATTTTCTTTTTTGTTGTTTAAATTTTAAAAATCGTTCCTATATATTTGGTTCAATATAATCTATATATATATAAAAGCGAAAATGTATGTATGTATGTGTGTTCGCTTTTTCTGTGTGTCTACAAAAGGCTTTTTTTCAGAGAAGCGGTCGCTCGCTTCACAACTTTTTAAAACTTTTTATATCACATATAAATCGTAATATCTTACAGTTAACAACGAAGCTCGCCTGTCTATTTAATTTGCTCGATTTCGGGAAGATACATATTCAACATTTGTCGCTCGCCGCATGTGGGTTAGTCTTTTTCCTATAACATCTTGGGGGGGGGGAGCGTTCAGCAGTAAATGAAATCCCGCAGTCAAACTTGACCTCATTAACTCATTAAAACGGGCACCTGCTAAATCAGAGTAATTAAATAAATTCAAACGTTTTTCCGTTAGCATCTCGTGGTGGGGCAATGGTTAACGTCGCACGTTTTTTTGTTTGTTTTTTTTTCACTTTAATTTACAAATTTGCCTCAAGGGTTCGATCCTCATACTTATTTTTTTTAACCCCACCCCCACCCCCGGAGTTTCCACACACACTTCCAAACACCCGGGCAACGCCGGGTACCCCTCGCTAGTATAATAATAAATACGAAATCTGCATGAATCAAAATATCATATTTAAGCGTATTTCATGACCGAGCAATGCCAGGCGGCCTGCTAGTATATATATATATATATATATATATATATATATATATATATGTGTGTGTGTGTGTGTGTGTGTGTGTATATGTGTGTGTGTGTGTGTGTGTGTGATCCTTCAAAAGTAATATATTTTATTTTTATGCTGCTCGAATGGATCTGAGGAAAGTGCAAATTACATTGCGATGAAAGTTGAACGCATGTATTCATAAGTTATATGTTTTCTTTTCTCTCGGTAAGAATGCAGCCCCTGTCATGGTCGTGCGTCAGGAGCTGAGATACGAGATTGAATCCCTCTCTGCAGAAAGAATTAAACCGATTATAATTCACCGGCGACTGTTTAACGTGTACGAAGCCGACGCAATTCATGTCAGCACATTTAGAAAATGGGTTCGTCGATTTCAGAATAGCGACAGAGATGTGAGTGACAAAGAGCGCTTTGCCGAGGCATAAAAAAGGTTGGCAAAATTGCATTGAGAATGGTGATGAATATGTAGAAAAATATATCCTGGAGCTCAAATGGACACGTGTTTTAACGGTACCACTCCCGTCTTTGTAGCTCTTCAATTTTTCTTAGTTAAAAAGTAGAAGATCGATGGCTGTGCATGGGAGTCTAGTTTGATTTTGTCATACGAGCGGTGTTCCCAAAGTAAAACCTCTTATTTTTTTTTTTACGTTGAAGAGCTACGAAGCCGGGAGTTGTACCATTAAAACGAGCAACCGCATGTGTGTTAATTTTTTTGCTGCTTGTTATCCTTGTCTTCATAGTTGTTGATGCTTCACCTACGTTTCGGCAAATTGATCCTCTGGCCTGCTTTGGTGTGAAACCGCTATTTTCAGACGATATTCGCCTGGATCTGTTGAGACTCAACGCCTCTATCCATTGAGCCACTGCGTTCATCCCAAAAGAATTTTTTTTAGATGTAAATAAAATAAATGAATATATTATATAAAAGTCATTTTGTGTGTGTGGGAGTTCTTTCTTCATAGGTTCGGAAACGGCTGAGCCTATCTTTTGCAAATTTCACACAAAGACAATTTATATGTCTGGCAGTGTTCTTAGATGAGCTTTGTCCAGAAATTCATCTGATATATATCGAAAATCGAAAAAAGTCCGATCCTAAAAATAATGTTTCTTTCTTATAGATGAAAAATAATTTTTACACGAAAATTATTTTACGTTTCACCGGCCAAGGGAGATAATTCTGAGCAAATCAAAAGAGATTCAATTATCTATAAGTAATTTCTTCTTTTAAAAAAAGCAGCATCGTTATCATCTGGAGATATAGGTCAGTGGTAGAGTGTTCTACTACCAATCGAATGGTCTCTAGTTCAAGCTTGGGTGTTCTTCACTTTTTTATTAAAATGTTTTCTCAATCTTTTTCTTAATGAATTCAATTTGCGATAAAAGAATGTACCATTTCAAATCGCCGCAAGTCATTTCTTCGATTGCATATTTTAAAACTATACAGTAATCAGAAGTGACTTTTCAGGGGCATTTATCGTCAAACCCAAATATGAGTTGCGCTGATATTGTAAATAAACAAAGACGGAATTTGATGAACGACTTTATCATTATTTTTTTTTTTAATTTTATTTATTTATTTATTTATCTTTGCAAATTATTTTATCGGGCAAATTATTACTCGTAATATGTAATATTCAATACAAGACTGATTCTATAATAATGCATGCGCAATCTGCATTAATTAAAATATCATATTTAAGCGTATTGTGCGACCGGGTAAAGCCGGGCGTCCAGCTAGTAAAATACAAGAGCGACGGTTTGCGTTCCAGAATGTATTTTCTACATAGTCACTTTTAGTTTTTAGGGGTCTTATATAAAAGTTTGAGACTTGAGATAAATGCGCAAATCCAGATGTGGCAACAATAAACCATTCTTCTTTTTAACACACAACCAATAAAGCACTGCTCATATTTTATCGCCCACAGTTCTGTGTCCGTATATTAAATGATTTAACAAGGTTTCGTGAACGAAGAGGTGAAAAATCAAAACAACAAACAACAAAAGAGAGAAAAGCACGACGAGTTGAAGCCATGGAAATAGAAAAAATTAAAAAAAATAAAAAATTGTCTAGAAAACAGGAAATGGCGACCGTTGGATTCTCGTCTGCCAAGAGATACGAACAAAAATACAGAGAGATCGTCATTTAATTAGAGGCGATGACAATGGCCGACCAATCAGTTATAAGTAAAGTGGTCACGTGACTACACGCGAGAATTGCTCAAAAACAGGAATAATTAGTGAAACAGCAATGAATTACTTTTAAAGTTTATATGTATATACATATGTGTGTGTGTGCTATAGACACACACACACACACACACACACACACACATATATATATATATATATATATATATATATATATATATATATATATATATATGCACTTCTTTGAATATACCTTTTGGTACTTATGCACTTTTGTGACCGCACTATTTTTTAATAGTATTTTCAAGTTAGATTCAAATTTTACGATATCTTTTATATTAACTTAAATTTTTATATATATTTTTTAAATTTTATATATACCTTTTATATTAACTTAAGTGAAAATAGAGATATATTTGAAAACATCCTCATCTCCCCGATGTTAAGAATAGCTTTCTCAACAATAACGTAATTATTTCAGCACGGTAATAAAAGTGCATATGTATCTATAGTTTTTCTGCTTGGAATCACTCTACTTATATATATATATATATATATATATATATATATATATATAAAAGTTAGAAAAGCATTTCATCCAAGGCATGAAAATTATTAAACAAAATGTTTTACTATAGGCTTTAAAAATAAAGGTACAAGATTCAATTTGAAATTTATTTATCTTCAAAGTGCGCTTTTATAAATTTTACAAAGTAAGGTATAAAAATTTAATACCTTACTTTGTAAAATGTATAAAAGTACACTTTGAAGATAAATAAATTTCAAATTGAATCTTGTACCTTTATTTTTAAAGCCTATTGTAAAACATTTTGTTTAGCAATTTTCATGTCTTCGATGAAATGCTTTTCTAACTTGTATCGTATCTTTTTAAGATTATATTTTATCTAATTTATTCATTTGGATTTAAAAAACATGAATGTGGTTTTGCATGTATTTATAAAAACTCTCCTACTCTCTATTTCAGTTTGTATTTCTCCTCACACCACAACTCATTTTTGCAACCCTCCCTTTGTATTATTACACGTCTGAATATTCTCTCTGTTTCAGTTTGTATTTCTCCTCACACCACAACTCTTTTTTGCAACTCCCTCTTTGTCATACATGTCTGAATAATGAGAAAATCTGAATTTTTTTAACAAAAAACTTTAAAATAACTTTTTAGATTCAATTTTTTAAAACTTCTTTCTGAATAGAACATCTTTACAATTTAATAAGGAGCATATTTTATATAGGTTTCATTAAAAATATTCAGTAGATAACGAGAAAAATAGAGATGAAAATTTCAAAAGGACTGTATAACTGGTCACACTCAATAGTAGTCCTCGCCAGCGAAAGTCTTTGTTATTATTATTCTATTATTATTATTATGATTGAAAACATTTTGGGTCCTGCTCCTTCGCGCGGGGACTAATACATAGTAGTCAGAATGTGAGAGAATATATAATTATTTTCATAGCCAAACAATATCGCAGCTCACAAGAGCCAAGAAAGCCGACACACCGGAAGTCCAAGACTCGAGTTTCGCCATCATTTATGCTCATCAGTTAGACACATCCGAACTCGGGATTGTAAACCCGAGCCTCCTGCAGACTACACACACAAGAATGACTATTAACTTACACAGATCAAATTCACATTCTTGTGTATGTGGCGTGTTTGCTCAGTTGGTAGAGTGCTCGCCTACCATGCAAAATGCTCGGGTTTCAAATCACGAGTTCGGATGTTTCTAACTGATGGGCCCTAATAAGAGCGAAACCTGGGTCTTGGACTTTCGGTTTGTGGGTTTCTCTTGTGATATGCGATATTGACTGGCTGTGGAAACAATTTAATATATATATATATATATATATATATATATATATATATATATATATATATTGACAAATTGGTTCTAATTAAATAAACGAAGTTAAGCAACTATGTTCCTTGTTATTACCAATTAGTTAACCAGTTGAGTATATTAGGTGCTGTTACTAAGACGACGTCGACACCTCTCTGCAAGACTGTAAAAGCTAACGTCGTCATCTCCCCTGAACTAAATATATACATGTGGTTTTGGATCGCTTCTGAATTCGACATTTCCTAGAAACCTCCCTTTTCGACGGAAGCCGATGCAAACCACCTAGCGTGAATGCCGCCGCTTTTTTCACTTTATATATATATATATTTTTCACTTTATATATATATATATATATATATATATATATATATATATACTCGTAGACAAATTAAATATTTTCAAACCAATAAAATAATATTTAACCAATAAAATGATAATAATAATAATAATAATAATAATAATAATAATAATAATAATAATAAGTAAATAATAATAACTCGGTTGCTTATGTTGACATCTTAATTTAAACGCTTATAAACTTGACATATTGTGTCAACCCCTTCCCCTTTCTTACTGAAATGTAATGTAACTATACTGACACCTTACATATCCCTTATGACTTTCGGTTCTTCGCTTTTTCCTTTTTTCTTTTCTTTTCCTTTCCTTATGTTCTTTCTTTCTTCTATCTGCCTTTTCTTCTTAATCTTACGTTTTTGCATCCCTTATCCCCCAACACATAGTGTTTTAATATTTTATAAATATATATATATATATATATATATATTACTTCTCCATTTAAGAACAAGTTGCTCTGAATAGCAGATATAAACTTTATTTCTTTCGTCTGATCCTGAATAGTTGGTTTTTTAATAAACCCATTTGCTCCGAAGCATTAGCATGTTCAGTGTAGCGAGTATGTAATACTTGTCTGTATAAATAAAAATAATATATTTGGCTCTTTTTCATTGAGCACTCTTAGTAACCTCGTTTTAATTCATGGGGTTTATCTACTGAATACCTTTAACCTTGTTATATATATATATATATATATATATATATATATATATATATATATATATATATATATATATATATATATATATATATATATATATATAGGCGATGGATTTTCACAAGATGGGTATCCTTTTTAAGCGCGACCCTTCGGACGACAAATATCGAACAATTTGCTAAAAACATTAATTGCTTCACCCTCAACTGGGCACTTTTCTCCAGGGAAGGGTCGCTTTTTTCACCGATATTATCGAAAGTCATTCCTTCTTTTCGATTGACTAATAATTTATACATTTATCACTTCCCGGTCGGCAATGGATGCAACATCAAAAACGTCACGTTTTTTTTTTTTTACATTTTTTTCCTTCTTTGCGGTTCAGGTTCGAGCATGCCTTTTTTTTTGTTGTTGTTTTTTGCTCAACACACACCTCCAGTTAATGATTTATCAAACTTTTCGATATTATTGTCCGAAAGGTCGAGCTTAAACACGATACCAATCTCGTGAAAATCCGCCGCCTATGTCGAAAGTTATAGGCAGACATGAATACATACATACGTACATAAATACACACATACATACATACATACATAATACATACATACATAATACATACATACACACATACATACATACGTACATACATACATACACACATACATACATACATACATAATACATACATACATAATACATACATACACAATAATACATACACACATACATACATACATAATACATACGCACATACATACATACATACATAATACATACGTACATACATGCATACATAATACATACATACATAATACATACATACATACACACATACATACATACATAATACATACGTACATACATACACACATACATACATAATGCATACGTACATACATACACACATACATACATACAAAATACATAATACATACATATATACATACATACATACACATATGCATACATACATACATACATACATACACACATATAGTGCCGGCAAAAAAGTCCGCACTTATAATTTTTTCAAAAACTGCAAATTTAAGCTAAATTTAATGTAACAGTTTAAACAATCTCTACTGCATTTCATTCGCCTTTTATTCCTCTATAATTTTGCCTGTTCATATTTGACTTTTTTTAATTATAGAAATATTCTAGTGTTAACGTAAATTTTAAAAAAATAACTTCAAATTGAGGAGGCAAAAAGAAAGTCCGCAGCAACAAATTTACTTAAAACCAGCTTCAATTATCATCCCTAAATCAGTTTAAAATATCCACCAACAGGCAACAAAGCATCTCTAATCGTAATTGTTGTTGTTCCAGGTTATACAACATAACATTTAGTCTATATGGCACGACTTTCTCTAAGTGGTCGTCAGGAACTCATTAATTTCAACCTTTCTGGTTTATCCAATCAAGAAATCGGCCGTAGATTGAAATGCGATGAGAAAATGGTACGAAAGACTGTGCAAAAGCACCTAAACACCGGCAGTGTTCGTGATGCCCCTAAATCTGGTCGTACTAGAGTTACTTCTAACAGGGAAGACGACGCTATTAAGATCCGCTCCCTAAGAAAAAGATTTGAAACGGCTCCCCAAATCTTGTAATAAATGCTCTCTTCCTACTGTCAAAAACAGATTAACGGAATTTAATTTGCGAGGATATGTTGCAAGACGTAAGCCAATGATTTCTGTAAAGAACAGAAAGCGCCGTCTGGACTTCGTTAGATGCAATGAAGATCATGACTCTTCATATTGGTCAAAAGTGCTTTTGAGCGACGAAAGCAAGTTCAGTAGGCTAAGCAGTGATGGTGGGCAGTACGTCCGTCGGAGGAAAGACAAAGAAGTTAATCCTAGGTACTCAGTTTCAACGCTGCAAGTTGGTGGAGGTTCAGTTTTAGTGTGGGACATTAATACTACCAGGGCATATAGTTCGCTTGTAAGGTCGAATTATTTCGACCAAGTACATTAATATGTTGGCTGAGCATTTTCTACCCTACTTTTGTCTGGATTTGGATGATAATCCCATCTTCATGCAGGATAATGCTCCCATTCACACAGCTGGCAATGTCAAGATGTTTGGATTGGGCTGCACAATCTCCAGACCTCAATCTTATCGAAAACGTATGGCATTACATCAAACAACAGCTACACAATGATAAAATTTCAAATTTGGAAGAACTTTGGACAAAAATTAAAGAAAAGTGTGATGCCCTTTCCCCGGAATATTGCTGCAGCTTTATTCAAGGAATTCCCAAAAGATTGCAGGCTGTCAAATTGCAGAAGGGCTATGCTACTAAATAGTAACTAGTTCATGGTGTTCCTGGTGTATTTTTGTTGCATTAATGTCCTAAAGTTATATTTAAATAACAATTTTCCATTGTGCGGATGTTCTTTTTGCCTTCTGAATTTGAAGTTATTTTTAAAAAAATTTTTGACGTGAACACTAGAATATTTCGATTAAAAGTCAAATATGAACAGGTAAAATTATAGATGAATAAACGGTTAATCAAATGAGGTATATGTTGTTTAAACAGTTACATTAAATTTAGCTTAAATTTTCAATTTTTCAGAAAATGACAAGTGCGGGCTTTCTTTTTGCCGCCTGCGTACATACATTTAAACAGACAGGTGAGATTTATATTATAGAAGATGCCGTAATTTTGACGGATTGGATTTATCGCATTTTGCTTTACATTTCCACTATTTTTACATTTTTATGTCTCTCTTGACCTTCTTTTCTCCTCTTTCGCATTTTTCTTCTTTAGTATTCCTCCCCCTCCTCGCTCCACCGCTTTTTCCTCACCCTTTCATAATTTTTCTTTTTCTTCTTCATCTTTTTCAAAGTTTTCCTCGACCATTCTCCAATGTTCTTCCTCTTTTCCTTCTGTAAGATATTACTTATAAGTATTGCTTTTTACTTCCAGATTATTATCGATCATTTATTATTATATATTTTTTATTTATTTCATTATTCTTATTCCTCTGTCCATTCTTTGTTTGTTTCCTTTTTTTTTCCTCATTTTAAACTGCATTCTTCTTTTTCTCCTTCTTTTTCTTTATTTTTTGTCTGTTTTCTTTTTTCTTCTTTTTTCTTCTTTTTTCTTCTTTTTCCTTCTTTTTTTCTTTTTTTTCTCCTTTTTTCTTCTTTTTTCTTCTTTTTCCTTCTTCTTTTTTCTTCTTTTTATTTCTTCTTTACTTCTTTTTTCTTTTTTACTTTTTTTATTTTTTCTTCTTTTTTTCTTCTTTGTTCTTTTTTCTCCTTTTTTTTTCTTTGTTCTTTTTTCTTCTTTTTCTTTTTTTTTCTTTTTTCTTCTTCTTCTTCTTCTTATGCTTGATCTTCTCTTATTTTCTTTGTTTTATTTTTGTTTTTTTATTTTTTACATAGCAGTTACCATTTATCAAGGCCTAGAGGCCACTCGCGGATAAAGGTAAGTGTACAGCAATCAATGGGACAATATCCTAGTAATCGTTAGTAAAGTAATTTTTAGTATTCCGCCACCCCTTCGCTTTTTTCCACTCCCAGTTTCAATAAAACCGTTTCTTTAACTTCTTCTTCTTCTTCTTCTTCTTCTTTCTTCTTCTCTACGTCTTTTGCTTCTTCTTCTTCTTTTTCTTCTTTTTCTTCTTCTTCTTCTACGTCTTTAACTTCTTCTTTTTTCTTCTTTTTCTTCTTCTTCTACGTCTTCTGTTTTCTCACGATCGTCGTCATTGTCTTCTTTTATTTTCTCGACGTCTTTTTCTTCTTTTTCTTCTTCTTCCTCTTATTCGTTTTTTTTCTTTCTCTTTTCTTCTTCTTCTTCTTCTTCTTTTTCTTCTTCTCCTCCTTCTCTCTCTTCTTTTTTTCTTCTTCCTCTTCATTTTTCTTCTTCGTCTTTGTTCTTCTTCTTCCTCTTCTTCTTTTTCTTCTTCTTCTTCTCTCTTTCCTTTCTTTTTTATTTCATAATTCAAAACTTATAATTATCGATCTTTATTTCCTAATGATTATCGACCAAATATTTGTCAGAATGAATGGCCTTCATTAGCGCAAATGACTTTTGTTTATAACTAAAATATTTTTTTTAAATTAAAAAATAGGGAAAAAATGCTGGGTGTCAACTTTTTTTTAACTCTAGTTGCAGAAAATCTCCTGTTTCGATCGACATAAGACACTATCTCTAGTTGCAACTGATATTCGCAACCCGACCGTTCGCCATCTTTCTCCTACCGGCATTTTATATCAGTGACGATCGCACACAATGGATTAACGATAGCGAAAAATAAACATCCTCCGAAGATGTTTATGGCGAGAAAATAAAAGGAATCTAGTATTACGCAGGTGGTAAAAAATATTTTATATTAAAATATTTGAAGTAACGAACGTGCTTTTTTTTATTCTTCATTCAAAACTAACAAGACTCAGATCTGTCGAGGAATAATAGCGAACGTTTTATTTTATAATATCTCGTATAATATTTTGTGGTGAAAAAAAGCTTCATTAAAATCGTATTATGTTTCGGCGAATTACAAACAAACACACACGCACATATATATAATTTTTTCAAAATGTTAGAGAATATATAATTATTTCCACAGCCAAATAACGTCGTAGCCTACAAGAGCCATGACAGCCAACGAACAGGAACTCCAAGTCTCGGGTTTCGCCCTCATTTGAGCTCATCAGTTAGACATATCCGAAGCCGGGATTCGAAACCCGAGCCTCTTGCATGCGAGGTTAGCACTCTGGGAACATAGCAATCACCCCGCCCACAAGAAATTCTATTAACTAACACAGATTGAAAACGCGGCGAAATCCGACAATGGATGCGGTCATCAAACCGATGTTTCACAAGTAGGAATTTTCAACTAGCAATGCTAACCTAGCGAGCAAATAGTAACAGATCAAGACGAAGTAGGTCCATATATATATATATATATATATATATATATATATATATATATATATATATATATATATATATATAGAGAGAGAGAGAGAGAGAGAGAGAGAGAGAGAGAGGAGAGAGAGACTGCTCCTACCAGATCAGGCTGTCTGAAGATACCGGTTTTTTTGGCCTAAAATGCACTAAACATTAATTAATAATTGTTTTTTATCCTTCTCCTTTACAAAACTCAATCTTGTTCTGCAAAGCCCCAAACAAAGACAACAGTCTTCCTCTACAAAACAACAAAACCAAACACGATGAATAAATATTAGAAGATATAAAGATGTTAAAGCGGAAAAGCTTTTACCAAAATGACAAGATTTGGCATTAAATAACCCAAGCAAAACTAGTAAACCAAACACATTTACTAATCAAACATATAAAGAACTTGATGCTTAAAACATTTACCAAAATGGTCGAATTTGACGTCAAGTAATCCGAAAAAGGTTGATATGCCGTAACATAAAAACAACCAAACCCAATGAAACGCAATGGATACGTAATTGAAATGATAAAGCATTTTGAGCATATAAAAAATACTTTTACCAAAATCACCGGATTTGGCATTAATCTAATCCGGAAAGCGTTTATATGTTGTAAAACGAAGCAAAGAAATAGAAGTAGAGTTATTGTTTTTTTATCATACTCCAAAAATCACATTTCGACTAAAATGTAAAGGACTACATTTAATTAAGGGGCATGCCTACAGGGACACTCTCAGAAGGAAGATGAGCAACTTCTGAGTGTCCGTACAGTCATGGGAGTATGAAACAGGAAAAGAATTCCAAAGTCTAGTTGTTTGAGGGAAAAAAAAGCTGTGGAAGTAAAAGGTTCTCCAGCATCTGGGAATCTCTACAGTACAAGAATGAAATGTTGCTGATGATCTGGCTAGTCCAGGTATTTACTTTGAGGTGGCACCAGTGTCTATACTCGTTTGACGACATTCCATTAAATACTTGTAAAAAGAGAATAGAAATGCAACATTGTGGCGATGGGACAGGGGGTTGAGCTTAGTTGACAGTGCGAGACCTATTAGTTTGGAAACGCTTATTTGGACCGTCCCTAATAGGGAAAGCGTAGTGATTGGTGCATATGGAACAAAAATATTCCACCCATGGATGAATAGTGGCTTTGTCGAGATAAAAGATGTCGGATTAAAGACACTCCTTGTTTGAGATGAATAGGTACATTCGTTAGTCTGATGTAGACGAGGTTTGTTTGATCTGTGATAGTTAATAGACTTTCCAGTGTGTGGGGTGGTTGCTCAGATGGCAGAGTACTCGCCTCGCATGCAAGAGACTCGGGTTTCGAATCCAGAGTTTGGATGTGTTCAACTGATGAGTCCAAATGAGGGCGAAACTGGGTTATTGATGTATACACATTTATTAATATATATCAATATCTATGTGTGTGTGAATGTAAATACAGCCGAATGGTCAACTATTGATAAAAAAATTGTAATATTTATTTATTTACAAACGAGGATTGCTAGTCCTTGCCCTGAAGTAAAATACACTTAAATAAATTTTAATTCATGCACATTTTGAATCTCTGTCTATCTATCTATCTATCTATCTATCTATCTATATATATATATATATATATATGAACAAATAATTAATAAAACATGTTAAAAAAACATCTTTAAAAAGAGTTAAAAACATATTTAATTTTAAAAAGGAAGCACAAGATAAGTGGATGGTCCTTAATCCGCGGAGTTTCGAAGAAATACTCTTCTTCTCATCAGAGGGCAGGAATTAGCAAAATGCGGGACAGAATTTTGCATGTAAAAGTATTTAATGAAACCACAAGTAAGTCACAGATCTTACTTGGTTAAAAAAAAAAAAAGTGAGGTATGGGGAATAGGAGGTAAAAGAAAAATGATAAAAAGATTTCACATGAATGGATAGTCCGGTGAAGGGTAAAAATCCAAGAATGATAAAATCCAAACACGGTCGAATTAAAAACTTCCAATCCAACAGGTAAGCTCCAAAGTCTCTCTCTCTCTCTCTCTCTCTCTCTCTCTCTCTATATATATATATATATATATATATATATATATATATAGATATAGATTGTCCAGACGATTGCCCCTACACCTTTCCGCTACAAGCTCGATTGGTCAACACCTAAAACAACATGGCTGCCTACATTCCCAGTTTCGAAAGGTCCTAACTTAAAACACAAAAATCATCCATATGGATTTAAATGTTAAAAGATAAAAATACTGGAAGCACTATATATTGAAAATAGTAGTAACATCTTAAAGTGCCTGGGTACGTAACCATCCAATATATATATATATATATATATATATATATATATATATATATATATATATATATAATGCTCCTCATCTTGAGTTGAGCATATTGTGAAGTTATGCACGATATACCATTAGTGTATTAAACGATGCTGTTTGTGTAAATAAATTGAATTTGGGTATTCGGACGATGTCAAAACATTGTTAATTCATTGCCCGCACAGAAGCTGCTGATTAGCGTAATGGTTCAAAGCTGTCGCACGGGCGGTTGGGTTTCGATCTTGGCTTCAGGTAATTGCCTGTCTAGCCGCACTGATGATCTGTGATACAACGAAACAGTACTGTATGTGGATGACTATATATATATATATATATATATATATATATATATATATATGCCCATATAGTAACGTATGCATATCTATAAATATGTTGCAATGTGAAGTTATAAATAATTTTCTAAATGTACATTCTTTACCATATTGTAAATCGCACCTTTAAACCATTGTACATTTTTTTACCTACGTTCTTAAAAGCGTATATTTGTTATTTACACACGACATGTTTCAACGGTTCAAAAGTTTTTTTTGTAATTTTAACTGAAGCATATAACAGTATCCAGATTTTAAACGAAACAATAATCAAAAACTGCCTGAAGACGACCGATTGAAAGTTAGTTGAAAGTACTTGCAAACAGTTGGACAAAGACGGCTATGAAACTTTCCTGCACATATTCGACCGAGAAATAAGAACGACATTTCGAAAAATTGACAAATTACAAAAATGCTCATTAAGCAAAAACATTCCTTGCTATTTAACAATACTTGTCTGAATGAAAACATGCTGCCTAAATATATATATATATATATATATATATGCATGTCAGGTCATGTCATTTGTTACTGGTACCATGTAACTCAGTACTACCTGCCTCATGGTCGGGTCACCCGCATTAAGCTGGTCTGCAGTTTAATTTGTTGCTGGCTATCTTGCTCTTGCTTGTTGTTGGATCTCAACATTTTGAACCGAGATAGAGACTTAGCTGTCGTACAAAGCTAAGACTCTGTAACATCATCTGTGTATGATACTCCCTCAGGCATTTGTCTATTAAAATGTTCCTGTGGCGATGGAAGTCATTTTTGGGCTCATGGCGTGTCTGATGGAGTGGCACTCGTCTGACAAGACGTTGCAATCATCATATATATATATATATATATATATATATATATATAAAGTATACATGGAACCAGTAGCATATGACATGTTAGGTCATGTCATATGCTACTGGTGCCATGTAACCCAGTCCTACCTGCCTCATGGTCTGGTCACAGGCGACTAAACTGGTTCCCCCACCAGACTTGTATGGTGAGGAGGGTGGCTATTCTCCCTGAAGGATTAAAAACAAGACCTTTC
This sequence comes from Euprymna scolopes, assembly GCF_053919585.1. Taxonomy (NCBI): domain Eukaryota; kingdom Metazoa; phylum Mollusca; class Cephalopoda; order Sepiida; family Sepiolidae; genus Euprymna; species Euprymna scolopes. The sequence continues at coordinate 71,059,075 of NC_136512.1, forward strand.
AAAGGGCGAATGAACCCTTTTTCGGGATCAACGACCAACTAGCACCGTGTGTGTTTGTGTGTATGTATGTGTGTGTTTGGGTGGAGAGGGCTCCCGTAAACCGTGGTGAAGGCAACTTTTCTAGGAGAAACAAATCTCTGATTTAAAAAAAAACATAAAGCGGGAGACCAGTACCCGCATTAAGCCGGTCTGCACTTTGACTTGTTGCTGGCTATCTTGCTCTTGCTTGTTGCTAGATCTCAACATTTTGAACCGAGAGAGAGACTTAGCTGTCGTACAAAGCTAAGACTTTGTAACATCGTCTTTGTATAGATACTCCCTCAGGCATTTGTTTTTTTTTAAATTGTACTGTGGCGATGGAAGTCATTTTTGGGCGCATGGACTTTAAGAGTGGCATTCGTCTGAAAAGACGTTGCAATCATCATCATCATATATAAAAAGAAAGAGAGAGAACAAAAGAGAGAGCGAGAGAGAAATCCTTAAATATAAAATGAAAACAAACTAATTTAATAAAGAAAAACCCATGTGCTTGCTTTGTATTTTTTAATTATTTTGCTCAAGAGAAATTTAATCACGACGGAAAATTAATTTGAATATTTGTATATATGTGTGTGTATCTGTGTGTGTGTGTGTGTGTGTGTGTGTGTGTGTGTGTGTGTGTGTGTGTGTGTGTGTGTGTGTGTAAGAGGAAAAGAAAGATAATTACACACAGGAATGTTGAATGGGAGATATAAACGTTTCCATTCAGATCAATAAATATCTCTACAAGAAGGAAAACACATAGAAAAACACGTGGGTAATTCTATTTTTTTTTTTTTTTAAATATGCAACGCTTTGGAAAATAGAAAGCTAAAACAAATAAGAAAAAAAAAACAAATAAGAGGAAACATCAAAATAAAAAATACGAAAATAAATAGCAATGTAGCTATGATCAATAATACGATGGCAGACGGTTTAAGTGCGATTGTTATAGATGTTTATTATTTCGGTATTTAGAGCAGGTTTATGCTTATAAAATACGTGTAAAAGCGGTTTAGATGCAAAATCAAATAAAATATCATAGGAAGAGATTTATTGTTAAATACGTCCATAAGATTTTCAATTTATTTCATGTCATAATACATATTTCTTTTATCTAAGGGAGATTATGAAGTGACACACATTTCGGCAGTTTGTAATTAAAAAAAATAATAATAATAATGAAATAAAAACTGTAATATTATTCAATAAAGCAAAACGCTAAGATAATTTTAATCACGGGAGATAAATGCGGATGTTTCTTAATATAAAAACGTTTTATAAATATTACTAGCGAGGGGTACCCGGCGTTGCCCGGGTGTTGGGTGGTGTGTTTGGAAACTTCGGAGTGGGGGGGTGGGGGGTAACAAAAAGTAAGTATGAGGATCGAACCCGAACCCTTGAGGCAAAGTTGTAAATTAAAGTGTGAAAAAAAAACGTGCGACGTTAACCATTGACCCACCGCGACATGTTAGCGGAAACACGTTTGAATTTATTTAATTACTTGGATTTAGCAGGTGCCCGTTTTAATGAGGTAATGAGGTCAAGTTTGATTGCGGGATTTCATTTACATAGGAAAAAGACTAACCCACATGCGACGAGCGACAAATGTTGAATATTTATCTTCCCGAAATCGAGCAAATTAAATAGACAGGCGAGCTTCGTTGTTAACTGTAAGATATTACGATTTATATGTGATATAAAAAGTTTTAAAAAGTTGTGAAGCGAGCGACCGCTTCTCTGAAAAAAAGCCTTTTGTAGACACACAGAAAAAGCGAACACACATACATACATACATACATACATTTTCGCTTTTATATTTATAGATTACATGTCTGATGCGTCATCTTCTATAATATAAATCTAACTTGTTTGTTAAATGTATGTATGTATGTATGTATGTATGTATGTATGTATGTATGTATGTGTGTATGTATGTATGTATGTATGCCTTAAACTTTCGGTAACGGATTTTCACAAGATCGATATTGTTTTGAAGCTGAACCCTTAGGACGACAAATATCAAATAATTGGCAAAAATATTAATTCGTTCACCCTAAACTGGGTATTTTCTACAGGAAGGGGTCGCTTTTTTCGCCGATATTTTCGAAAGTCATCCCCTCTTTTCGATTGTCTAGCCTTAATTTAAAGCTACGTCACTTCCGGTTTGGCGATGGGCGCAACAGCAACACGTCACGTTTTTTTTTTGTTTGGTTTTTCTTTCCACTTTCTTTTCCTCCTTCGCAATACGGGTTCGAACCTGCTTACCTACCACCACTTTTTTTTTCTTTACGCTCGCAATTTTCCTTTTTCTTTTTTCCTTTTTGCTCACCAAACACCCTTATACACACCTCCACTTTCTTTACCCCCATTCGCGTCACGGGTTCGAACCTGTCTCCCTACTATAACTTTTTTTTATTTTGATCCACACACACCTCCAAACACCTGGGCAACGCCGGGCACCCATACTAGTCTATAATATAAATCTCACTTGTATGTTAGTGTGTGTGTGTGTGTGTGTGTGACTGTATGCATGTTTGTATGCCTCCTAAAACATCCGTCAGCCGCATAGGACGGGGTCGAAGCCGGGGCCGCCTGAAAGAGCGATCCCTTGACCATTTAATATGCGAGTATTAGAGAAAATTGGCAATTATTTGGTATAGAAATAAAATTTAAAACGAACGGAACGTCAGTAAAATTGTCTCTTTCCAAACGCTTTCAAAAATTGCGCATGTGTCAAGTATTATTTTTTGAATTGGCTTAAATAAAAGATTCTCCAACGTAATTGTGCAATCAGCGTTGTGGGCCAGTGGATTAGGACATTGCCTCGTAAGCTTTAGTTTTGACATACACATAACAGTGGCCTTTTTTGTTTGCATTTAAACAGGGTTGTTTTGTAATTTCAGCGGGTTATTATATTAAAACAAAAAAAACACTTTCCTTATTTCGATTTTTATCAGAGTATTCTGAAAGTTTAAGTTTTTATTTAAAATAAACAAAAATTCCAACCCAATGACGATAAACAAAAAAAAATAAATAAAAAAAATAATTTTTCTATCATTTTTGAGATTAGGATTTGGTTATTTGTATTATTATTCATCGGACTACTGTTCTCATCTTGAGTGTGATTTTCACAACGTTTCGATCGATATAACCTCCGACCTTTCGACCTGCAGAAAAAAATCATAACTCAGAACTGTGTGTATCAAATCCCATGTAACTGCGGAAAACTAAACAGAGGTGAAGCGTGTCGTCCGTTGAAAGTACGGTTAGAAGAACACCGAAAAGCCGTAGTACGTGGAGAGACTGAAAAGTCAGATATAGCTGACCATATCTGGAAAGAAAAGGGAAACCATTATGAGACGAAGTAAAAATTATAGACAGAGAAGAACGGTGGAAAGTAAGACGACTGAAAGAAACAGCACATATGCTGGGAAATAACCAACTGCTAATTAGACCCAGTATAGAATTTAATACGATATGGGAACCAATAATTATAAACATTAGATAATATATACAAGTAATAAGTAAAACATTAATATATACAAGTAATAATATAGAGATAGATATACATTAATATACAGTAATAATTAGTAATAAATAGCGATATTTACAACTAAATAAAAATAGGTTAAAGGATTCTAAAAGTCGTACCAGAATTGTCCGCAAGGATCCGTGGCGCAGTGGTTAGAGTACTAGGGGAAAATCAATTGTAAAAGTGATAATTTCTTGAAGGTTCAATCCTTAGTGTGGGCGATCGAAACATACATTTGCGAATTACTTAGGACCTCTATCCAGGAACAAGAGCACGCTACCTCCGTGAACTAAATAAAAGGTTCCGCTCGAAATTCCGTCCAAATTCCCGAGTTCGACAGAAACATTCCCGAGTTCGACAAGATACACCTGAAGAAGGCCGGAGGTTATATCGACCGAAAGGTTGTGAAAACAATAGTCTGATGAATACAAACTTTCTATCATTTACATTTTTTTTTTTTTTTTTTTTTACAGTTTAAATATTTTGGATTATTAATTTGGCAATTTTTATCGGTGGTTAATTAAATCAAAACGAAACATTTTTTTCTTATTTCGAGGGTTAAGTAATCACATTAGTACTATTTTCTTTCTTTTTATAACACATTAATTTATAACTGATCAGTTTTATTACGGTTACTTCGGTTAAAATAAATTCTACTTTGGTATTTTTACAACTGAATTATTTTTCAGTTTGTTTTCGTTGCAACAGACCGTAACGTAATATTTCTAGACTAAGGCTGCATTAAAGAAGATCGCTTAAACTGGTATATAGTCATCAAAAAGTGCTCAATATCCAGAGAATAGCTTCTAATCTTCGTATCCCTTCTGCAGAAATATCTTGTGGAGAAGTTTTCACATATTCTTGTGGGGGCGATTACTTTTTCGTGTTTTTATCCGATCTTTTAGTTTTTAAATTGTAGTGAGGGTAACGATGAAGAAAATAGCTGTGTCCAGACTGAAATTCATATCCGCCCGGGCAACGCCGGGAATCCATGTTAGTAACATATAAAATATCGTTGAATATATATATATATATATATATATATATATAATTTCAAACAAGTAAAATATTTGTTTATTTTCCTAATATTACGTTGTGATTTGGTTTTCAAGCGCGCTAGAGGCGCATTTTATTTTATTCAAATTAAAACAATGTTTCTATATGAACTCTCATCCTTGATATATATATATATATATATATATATATATATATATATATATATATATATGTATATATATATATATATATATATAAAGTGAACGTGTCTGTCTCTCTGTCTCTCTGTCTCTCTGTGTGTCTGTCTATGTACATTTCCCTACACAATAACTCTGTCAATTTCCTACACAATAACTGTCAATTTTCAGTCTACAGACTCGAAATTTGATATACAGGGTGCTGAGATATGGGAAAATCTATGTGATCCGTGTTTGGCCAGAAATTTCTCTGTTAAGGGGTCAAAGTTCAAAGATTTTACCTTTGAGAACTCTACCAAACTCCTGCGACAATTTTGGGTGTAAACACTAGAAATTTTAGATATAGGTTCTTTGGACATGGATCTAACTTAATAACTTGATTTGAGTCCAAAACAATAAATGTTACGTGGTCATAGTAGGAGTCAAAGTTTTTAAAAATTGACCTTTTTTTTTTCTTTTTTTGCTCAGCATACACCTCCAAACACCCGGGGAACGCCGGGCTGAAATGCTAGTATATATATATATATACATTTTTATGGGTACAAAAGTTTATACAACATTTAAATAAAATTTGGGCTCAGTGCCAGTACCAACTGTTGAGTGTTTTTTTATGTAATTCAACCATATGTAAAAAAAAGATACATTTTGACAACAAAAAAACAAAAAACAAAATACACTTGTAAAATATTTTTCTCCTTTATTTATTTATTTATTTATTTATTTATTTACCCTCACCTTTTTGTCTAATTTATGTTTATAAACATTGAATTAGAGCTAAGGAGAATTTTAAAAAAATATATTTTAGTAGGGTGTTTTGGTTTCTTTTTGTTGTCAAAATTTATCTTCCGTAATGATATATGGTTAAAGTATATATAAAAAAACACCTCAGCAATTGATAGTGCCCAGTATTATTTAAATGTTACACACACATACACACACACACACACACACCCACACACACACACACACACACACACATATACACATACACACAAGCTTCTTTCTTAGAACTGCACGCCTTCCAACTGCTTGCTTTCCAGCTGACTACAATCTGATTGTGTTCAAGTCCAACGTAAACAAGTTCTTGATCAACCGTCCCCCTAAGTAATCCAATTTACAAAATTCCCACTACTTATGTTTACTACGCTATAATCACATTGACTAATGTATATCCATTAACGCTTATCCTTGAGTAGCCACTGGGCCTTGATAAGTAGTGATTCCTGTATATATATATATATATATATATATATATATATATATATATATATATATATATATATATGGGAATTGTCCGGACATCAGAAAATCAGGTTAAATAGAACTAAACACAATCCTATATAGATGCATGTCTAGTCGCACTGGTGAGCTGTGAAACAGCGAAGCAGTACTGTATATGGATGACTATATATATATATATATATATATATATATATATATATATATATATATATATAGAGAGAGAGAGAGAGAGAGAGAGAGAGAGAGATAGATTATATATATATTTATATATATATATATTATAACTAAACACAAACATGCGTGTGTGTGTGTGTGCGTGTGTGTGTGCGTGTGTGTGTGTTGATGTGAAGTGTGATTGTGTCTTGTTCTATTTATCCTGGTTTTCTGATGACCGGACAATTCCTTGTGGAAATTTTCTCATCAAGAAAAGAAATCAGAGGAGACAGTACCGAAAGCCATTGTCTGTTTCTTGCAGAAAAAAACCGTCACTAATTGCCACTTTTCACCACTTTCTATTTTTCGTTTTCTTAAACGCGGCCATAATTAATGGAGGAAAAAGTTACCTGGAAATGTTCCAAGACGGATTCTTTCAATAAGCAATAATCAAACGTGTCTTTTGCATATTTTCGAATTGAATCGTCGCTGATATTGTCGGTTGTTATTGTTAGTCTTTACCATTCCGTTTAGGGCATTTCTTGTTTTAACAATCATTCAATTCGATCCTTCAACAAATGACCAAAGCGTTTATATTGGTTATAAAATATCTACATACGCATTTTTTTTTAAATATTTCATCCGCATATATTTTTTTAAATATTTCATCCGCTTACATTTTTTTTAAATATTTCATCCGCATACATTTTTTTAAATATTTCATCCGCATACATTTTTTTAAATATTTCATCCGCATACATTTTTTTTAAATATTTCATCCGATTGTTATAAAAAATGTGTTTTTAATTTCCTTTTGATTACAATTGTTTTATTTATCCATTTTTTTTTTTTTTGCGGACGATTATCCTAATCTTTTTAGTTGTTGTTTCACGACATTTCGACTAACTATTCCTCTGGCCTTCGTCAGGTGGTTAACCACGACCGAATAGTTGGCCGAAACGTCGTGAATCAACAACTAAAAAAGATGAGGATAATAGTCCGCAATAAATGGATAAATAAAACAAATTTGCTCATCTCAATAAGAATACCAATTAATTGAATAATATTCCGTGTATTTGTTTCATTGTTCTGTCTCTTCGACCTTCACCACGGCCACGGCGATATAGAAGGCCTGTTACTTAAAAATGCCTGCAGGCAATGTAGGTAAGATTTGTCAAACTGTCACTGTTGATACTATATGAGGGTATATTTAAAAAGAGATTTAAAACATTAAAAAAGAAAATAAAGGAATCCAATTCGATTAATAATGAAACTGAACTTTATTCAAAATAAAATATAAATATTATCTATGTAAAATTACGTAATTTTAAAGCAATATACAATCTAATTCTGATAAAACTGAATTATGAATTTAGGGAACAAACAATTAAAAAAACAGATTAGACACAAACATTTCTTGACCTTCGGGAAAAGATCACAGTGTAGTAACTGTTCTGATGCTACACTTCATCTTTTCTGTCTTCGGTCGGTGGAGGAGAAATCTTTCATGGCTGAGATTATTTTTGTTCCAATCCAGAGTGGCCTTTACTGAGTAGCTGGATTTCTCCCACAAGATTATATGTCGAAATATTTAAATAACTGTTAATTTAAATGCAAAAATTATATTTAAAGTTTTCGTTTCTGTTCTTCTATGTTCATTTTTCTCAGGTCTTTCATCAAAATGTGTAGCATATTTTCATCAGTTACATGGTTAGGAATCCTATACTTCACTATAGTTTTCATTTTCATATCAGTGCAGAATACATGAATACGGAAATGAAGTTCACATAACTACTAAACAACAATCATATCATAATGTGAACGTTGGTTAAAAACTAAGAAAATATAGTAAACATCTAGGACATTAAGCTGAGGATAATAGTCCACAATAAATAAATGGATAAATAAAACAAATCACTCATTTCAATAAGAATTCTAATTAATTAAATAATATACCATTGTTTTATTTTGTTTTTTACATACAAAGCCCACTGAAAAATAACATCAATATGTATTGTTATATTCAAGATTATCTATTCTTTTGAATTTCCGGTTTCTGGTGTCGATTTGGTTGGATAATTACAATGAGAAATCTGTGTAAACATAGAGAACGGATATGTTTGATGTTATTTTCTTTACTTGAGGGGGGTCATCATTTATCAAGGCCAGAACCCCACTCTAGTATAAGGGTTAGAGTTGGGTTAGGTAGACGGTTAGGTTTAGGGTTAGGTAGACGGTTAGACAACATCGTGATGATCAGTAATGGTGAAACTTGGTTTGGGTTTAATTATAAAAGATGACGGCCCAACAAGAACTAATTTATATTAGACTTGAAAACGACCATGTTATAGTCAGCTGGGAAGCAGTCCCACTGTATTAGGTTTCACAGACGGACATTTCTAAGAAATAAATTTTGCTCGTGGAATTTTCATTTACTTTTAGACTGAGATAGAGAATGAAAGAAATTGATGACAGTTGTTGTAGCAAGACAAGTGCTTGTTGCGAATGTTTTACAAGGGACCTACATTGAAGCTTATTCGAACGCCTACCATAAAGTAGCAATACTCTCCTTGGCCTTTTGGTCAAGATCAAAGTGTAGTATCTGTTCCGGCAGATACTCCACTTAAGATAATTTGTACCAGTCAATGGAGGGGAAAACCTCTATACTGGGACAATTATTATTTTTGGTAACCAGAGTGACCCCTTTTAGGGGAGCTGGTTTTTACCTCACATTAAAAACGGCCTTGTGCCTAATTTGCTCAGTGGGGGAGCAAATAAATACCATCTGTTCCGGCAGATACTGCACTTAAGATAATTTGTACCAGTCAATGGAGGGGAAACCCTCTATACTGGGACAATTATTATTTTTGGTAACCAGAGTGACCCCTTTTAGGGGAGCTGGTTTTTACCTCACATTAAAAACGGCCTTGTGCCTAATTTGCTCAGTGGGGGAGCAAATAAACACCATCTGTTCCGGCAGATGCTGCACTTAAGATAATTTGTACCAGTCAATGGAGGGGAAACCCTCTATACTGGGACAATTATTATTTTTGGTAACCAGAGTGCCCCCTTTTTGCCTACTTTTAGGGGAGCTGGTTTTTACCTCACATTAAAAACGGCCTTGTGCCTAATTTGCTCGGTGGGGGAGCAAATAAACACCATCTGTTCCGGCAGATGCTGCACTTAAGAAAATTTGTACCAGTCAATGGAGGGGAAACCCTCTATACTGGGACAATTATTATTTTTGGTAACCAGAGTGCCCCCTTTTTGCCTACTTTTAGGGGAGCTGGTTTTTACCTCACATTAAAAACGGCCTTGTGCCTAATTTGCTCAGTGGGGGAGCAAATAAATACCATCTGTTCCGGCAGATACTGCACTTGGGATGATTTGTACCAGTCAATGGAGGGGAAACCCTCTATACTGGGACAATTATTATTTTTGGTAACCAGAGTGACCCCTTTTAGGGGAGCTGGTTTTTACCTCACATTAAAAACGGCCTTGTGCCTAATTTGCTCAGTGGGGGAGCAAATAAATACAATCTGTTCCGGCAGATGCTGCACTTAAGATAATTTGTACCAGTCAATGGAGGGGAAACCCTCTATACTGGGACAATTATTATTTTTGGTAACCAGAGTGCCCCCTTTTTGCCTACTTTTAGGGGAGCTGGTTTTTACCTCACATTAAAAACGGCCTGGTGCCTAATTTGCTCAGTGGGGGAGCAAATAAATACCATCTGTTCCGGCAGATACTGCACTTAAGATAATTTGTACCAGTCAATGGAGGGGAAACCCTCTATACTGGGACAATTATTATTTTTGGTAACCAGAGTGACCCCTTTTAGGGGAGCTGGTTTTTACCTCACATTAAAAACGGCCTTGTGCCTAATTTGCTCAGTGGGGGAGCAAATAAATACCATCTGTTCCAGCAGATGCTGCACTTAAGATAATTTGTACCAGTCAATGGAGGGGAAACCCTCTATACTGGGACAATTATTATTTTTGGTAACCAGAGTGCCCCATTTTTGCCTACTTTTAGGGGAGCTGGTTTTTACCTCACATTAAAAACGGCCTTGTGCCTAATTTGCTCAGTGGGGGAGCAAATAAATACCATCTGTTCCGGCAGATGCTGCAAGCTATGACTAGCAAAGACCAGCTATGACTAGCAAAGACCATATGTGGGGGTAACCCCACATATCTGACCTTGGTCACTGAAGGGGCAATCCTTCATACCAACAGTTTCTAATCCAGCTCCCATTTCCCACCTCTCGGGAGCTGGTTCCCCCTCTCCCTCCCCCCTCCCCCTATCTCCACATTAAAAAACGGCCTTGTGCCTAATTTGCTCAGTGGGGAAGCAAATAAATACAATCTGTTCCGGCAGATACTACCAGCAAAGACCATATGTGGGCGACCCCACATATAAGACCTTGGTCAATGTAGGGGTAACCCTTCATACCAATTGTCACCATCCAGCTCCCCTACTCCCCGGGGAGTTGTTCCCTATCCCCCCCCCCTTCAGTCCTCACATTAAAAATCGGCCTTGTGCCTAATTTGCTCGGTGGTGGGGGAGCAAATAAATACCATCTGTTCCGGCAGATACTGCAAGCAAAGACCATATGTGTGGGCAACCTCACATATAAGACCTTGGTCAATGTAGGGGCAACCCTTCATACCAATTGTCATTATCCAACTCCCCTACTCCCCGGGGAGTTGGTCCCCATTTCCCCTTCACTCCTCACATTAAAAATCGGCCTTGTGCCTAATTTGCTCAGTGGGGGAGCAAATAAATACCATCTGTTCCGGCAGATACTGCAAGCAAAGACCATATGTGGGGGTGACCCCACATATAAGACCTTGGTCAATGTAGGGGCAACCCTTCATACCAATTGTCACTATCCAGCTCCCCTACTCCCCGGGGAGCTGGTCCCCATTTCCCCTTCACTCCTCACATTAAAAATCGGCCTTGTGCCTAATTTGCTCGGTGGGGGAGCAAATAAATACCATCTGTTCTTCAGATGCTGCACTTCTGTTTCTTGTTCTCTTTCGGTGGAGGAGAAATCCTTCACGACTGAGACAATTTTTATTTTTGTACCTTTTCTCCACGTTAAAAACCGACCCTGGTGTCTAACTCTGTCCCGTGGGGAGGCATAGTAAATAGGTACCATAAAGTAACGATAAAACACAGACAGGGTCGCAACGTGTCTTCTGTTAGAAACGGGAAGTAGAGAGGCGAAAAGGTCCTCGCCCACTAGATATCGAAGACGGTTTTTGTACTCTGTCAAGACAGGAAAGGGTACTGTTAGCAGCTCCCCGTAGATATGTGACTAGTCATTTATTTTTATTTATTTTTTGTTTACTTGCCTCCTCATGAGGGCAGAGTTAGACACAAGGTCGGTTTTTAATGTGGAGAGAAACCAGCTCTCCAAAAAAAGGGGCTATCTGGATATTAACAAAAATAAAAAAAGGTATCAGTCATAAAGATTTTCCTATCCATTAACTGAGATCAAAAAAGTATTGTGTAGCACCAGAACAGATACTATACTATGATCTTGGCCCGGAGGCCAAGAAAAGAAAAAGGCAACACTTATTTGGTTGGGTGGAAGATAACTAATAAGTAGTGGCCATATCCTGGTAGGAAATAAATCAGAAACTTCTTAAGAACACATGCAATAACAGTATTAAAGGAAAGGACTAGCAACATCACCTCTGTAGGAGAGGGAAAAAGAGTGGGTTCAATCAAATTACAGATACGTTTCAACAGCTTATCAAGAAACATCAAATGGAACAGAGGTGAAAAGATCGAACTCATCATCCAATGTTCCTTCCAAAACTGATTGCCAATCAAACTCCGGATATTTCTCTGAGTTACAGTTCTATAATCACGTGATTTCTTTTAAAGATTTTCCGCCATAATTAACGTCCAGACGTGTGAATTATTCAACTAACTTTGATAAAGTAGAGAAACTAATTTCATTCAAACCATTATGGTAACAAAGTAGTTTTCCTGTAATTTACACGATATATTGAGGTTTTTCCGTGATACTCTATCGTCTCTTGCTGACGGTGAAAAATCCAAGACTGGAAAGGAAATTGAAATGCGAGTTTCGATAGTTGCCTAATTAAACAAGTGGAAGCCGTTTTATTCACTGATAAAACTTTGTGACTCGTTCTCTCGGCATATTTATCTAGCTTTATATATATATATATATATATATATATATATATATATATATATATATATATATATATATATATATATATATATCCATATATATATATACATATGTATATATATACATATATATATACATATATATATATATACGTATATATATATGTATATATATATATATGTATATATATATATATGGTCGGGTCACCGGCGACTAAACTGGTTCCCCCACCAGACTTGTTTAGTGAGGAGGGCGGCTAGTCTCCCTGAAGGATTAAAAACAAGACCTTCCAAAGGGCGAATGAACTCTTTTTCTGAGTCAACGGCCAACTAGCACCGTTTATATTTGTGTGTGTGTGTGTGTGTGTGTGTGTGTGTGTGTGTGTGTGTGTGTGTGTGTGTGTATTGGGGTGGAGAGGGCTCCCGTAAGCCGTGGTGAAGGCAACCTTTCTAGGAGAAGCAAATCTCTGATTTAAAAAACCATAAAGCGGAAGACCATTACCCGCATTAAGCTGGTCTGCAGTTTAATTTGTTGCTGGCTATCGTGCTTCTAGCTTTATATATATATATATATATATATATATATATATATATATATATATATATATATATATATATACATACATATAGATATACGTATATATATCCATATATATACATATATATATACATATATATATATACGTATATATATATGTATATATATGCATATATATATGCATATATATACGTAACTATATATATATATATATATATATATATATACGTATATATATACATATATATATATATATATATATATATATAGATTAGTGTTGGGACGATTAATCGGTATCGGAATCGGGAATCGGAAAAATCGGAGCTCTTGGGGGTATCGGAATCGGAAAAATTTGGGCCTATTTTCCGATGCCAAAACTGATTCCTTAAATTATCTTTTTCATTTGATTTTGGTTTAAGTAATAATAAAATCTGATTTTGGTTTGTAGCAATAATAAAATAATAAATATTTATTCATTTAAACTTCCAGTAAGACTAAAATCTCTAGATCACCCCCCCCTCACAAATATGTTTTTACGTTGGAGAAAATATAGGCACATTTAACATGTTTGATTTCAGTAATCGGGACAAAATGATGTTTTTATAGTTAAATATTTAGAGATTCACAAAGAATCGGAATCCGATACGGTAATTGTATCGGAATCGGGAATTTAGTACGGAGTCTGTAATTGTATCGGAATCGGAAAGATATTGGAATTCGCGGAGTTTCGAGGAATACTTTCCTTCTAATCAGAGGGTAGGATTTAGCAAAATGCGGGATCGGATTTTCTTGCAAAAGTATTTAATAAAACTACAAGTAAGTCATAGATCTTACTTGGTAACAAATAGTGAAGCAAAGAGAATAAGGGGAAGAAAAAGGTGATTTCACGTGAATGGATAGTCTGGTGAAGGGTAAAATATCCAATAACGGTAAAATCCAAAAAAGTTGATTAAATTGCCATTTCCACAATTAAAGACCATATATATATATATATATATATATATATATATATATATATATATATATATATATATAAGAAATTTTATCGTTCTATCTAATCGTTTAAATTACAATCGACGCCGGCATACACACTATTCCATACAATTTTTTTTTTTTACAAGGTGATCACCACTTATCAAGGCCCGGATGCCACTCAGGGATAAGGGTTATTGCATGTACAGTACGTTAATGTGGGATTTAATAAAAATGTCTACTTAAGGGGGCGGTTCATTAGGAATTTGTTTACGTTGGACTTGAAGACATCCAGGTTGTAGTCAGATGGGAAGCAGGCAGACGGAAAAGAGTTTCACAGGCGTGCACTTCTAAGAAAGAAGCTTTGTTCATAGAATCGACGTTTTGATTTGGGCACAGATAAAGAGTGGGGGAAAATTTTGGACAGTGGTCTCAGCTAGACGGGTGTTTTTCGTAAAAGATTTGCGAGGGGGACAAGAGATTGGAGCTCAGACGAGCACTTTCCATGGAAATAACGATAAAACAAACATAGGCTCGCAACGTCTGTCTCTTCTGTGGGAGAGAGGTTGCAGGGAAGAGAAAAGAGCATCCCCCACTAAGCCACGAAGTCTATTTTGTACTCTGTCAAGGCAGGATAGGCTGTTTTTAGCAGCTCCTGTCCAGATATGGTAGCAGTATTCCATCCCTGGGCGTACTTGGCTTTTATATAGATAGAGAATTGCATCAGTAGTGAGATATCTTCTGGAGCGGTAGAAGAATTCCACCATCTTTCCAGCGACCTTGGCAACAGACTTGATGTACGTGTTCCATTTCAGATCAGGAGTAAAGGTCATACCCAGAAGCTTGTCAAAACATGGGGTTTCTCCTAGACGGGAGCCATCCATTTCAATTGATGCCAGATGGGGATGAGAGCGTTGATGATGTAAAGATAGGAGCTTGGTTATAGATGCATTAAAGTTGACCAGACACCTCTTCCCCCACTGAACCACACGCTCGAGATCAGAGGAGAGAGAATCAGAGAGAACTTTGTCATTTACAGCCTTTGATGTGTTGCCGTAGATGGTCGTGTCATCAGCATAGATGTCAACGAATGATGTAAGTACATGTTTAAGGAGATGATTGATGTAGATCAAGAAAAGAGTTGGGCCCAGGATGGACCCCTGAGGGACTCCATCATTAATACTGCAGGCTTCTGATATTTGTCCATCGACTACTACTCTTATGAGCCTATCAGAGAGAAATGATTTAATGATAGAGAAAATATTTCCAGTTACACCGTAGCTGGAAATCTTGTGAAGTAGGTCTTTATGCCGTACCTTGTCGAAGGCCTTTGATATGTCAAGAGCAATTGCACTGGAAAGGAAGCCTTTGTCAAGCGATTCACTAATCCTATGAGATAAAACCATCAGCACATCTGCGGTAGATCTTGCAGAACGGAAATATTGCATGTCACTAAGAAGGTTATTTTTGCTGAGGTGGTTGACTATTTCTCTATTTCATATAGATTCCAGCAACTTACTCATGACACACAGGAGACTTATTGGTCTGTACTGAGAGGGAGATGACTTATCACCTGAATTCTTAAATACAGGGCATACTGACGAGGTTTTCCAGGGTGTTGGAAAGCACTTATCCTTGAGGCAACGCTTAATCAGTTTCGTAAGTATGGGAGCAAGTTCTGGTTGAAGCTTTTTTAACACTATAATTGGGATGCCGTCAGGGCCAGTTGCTTTACTGGAATCAAGGTTCTTGATAAGCTTGGCGACATCATGCACAGATATTTGTATATTACCTAGCGTGGAAATATGGGGAGTTGATGACCTTCATCGCATAGGGTAGAATTAGCTGCAAAGTTCTTGACAAATAGTTTGGCCTTGTCTAATGCTGACGAGATGATCTCAGGTCCATTGATAATGGTTGGGATAGAACGCAAACTTCTGTTCAGGATCCTATTTGTTATTTGCCAAAACTGGTGGGAACCAAGCCGCTGATTAGCTACTTTGGATTTAACGGACTGATCATATAGCTCTCTTGCATTTTTTATTACTCTTTTACAGTAGTTGCTGGCGTTACTGAAAGCAGCTTTAGTCTCAGTTCATCTATTACGTTGGTACCTATGGAAAAAGTGATTTCTGTGCACGATGGCAGCAGCACATCTGGGGAGAACAATGGATGGCTGTTGGATTTTTGTTGGAATTTTTTGGATGGTATGAATCAGTTTATGTCTACAATAAACCATTCGGCCTGGTCTGGTACTATAGAGGGCACATCCTTTTTTTAAACATGGAATGCAGAGGTAGATCAGATATGAATGTACGGAAGCTATCCCAGTCAGCCATAGAGTATCGGTATACAGTAAGGTGGAGGGGTACGTCTGGGGACTTATTACATTTCATTTTTATCTTAACTGATATGACGGAGTGGTCGGAGGATCCTAGAGGAGAAAAAACAGAACATGAACGCAGCTCAGGGGAAGTGGAGAGAAAAAGGTCTAGAAGGCTTGCATACTTACCTGTTGTAACGGGCACATGGGTGGGTTCGCGAACAATCTGAGTGAGGGCATAAGCAATGGCAAAATCATGACAAAACCTCCCCTCATCGTCTGTCTTGTTTGAATGGGTCAGCCATTCCACGTTATGGACGTTGAAGTCACCACAGATGTTAATGTTAGCCGAGGGATGTGCAGACAGGATGTGGTCTATTTTCTCAGATATACTCTTAAAGATAGTAACTCCGCTGTTATGGGGCCCATAGATAAATGCAGTGGTGTAAGCAAGTGCAACCCGGAAGCACATATAAGGTAAATTAGGATCTTCTCTAGAGATATCCCTGCCACATGGGAAGCCATCTTTAATGTAGGCACATATCCCATGCCCATGGCGGTCTTGGGGGTCAGATTTAGATGTTAAGTTAGAGTATCCGTTAATTATAAACTCTACATTTTCACCCTAAACAAGGCATATTGCCACTTTGTTGTAGGGAGCTACTATCAGGGACATAAGCATCAGGGGTACTGTGTAGGAAGTTGGGCAGCAAGATGTCGGTTCACGTTGCACTTGAACTTCCGCATATCAGTACAGTCGGAGAAGCAGGGACCCAGATGGGAATTCCAAAGTCTAGCTGTTCTGGGGAAGAAACTATTGGAGTAGAAGGCTCTCTTACATCTGTGGATCTCTACTGAGAAGGGGTGGGATTTAGCTGCTTGTCGGGTGTGTCGGGGGTATTTACGTCGAGGGGCACAACTGCTTGCAGTTCGTCAGAGCATTCACCGTTAAGGTCTATATAAGGAACACAACGCAAATTAGAAAACAAAAGGACTCGTCGAACACGAGCGAGAAATATTAGAAATAGCAACCCCTAAATGCACTTTTTCCTATATCTCACAGCAGAATCACTCTTTTATTTTTACAAAAGCAAAAATATTAAAATTTGTCCATAGTAAAGCCTACGAAGGCTCCTCGAATAAGCGCTTATTCTAGATTCCAACCCCATAAAACAGAGAAACGGTTCCTATAATTTATCTCCCATCATCAGCAAATTCAGAATCAACGAACAGAATATAAATTTGGAACCTGATTAGTTGACCAATACTTTTTTTCAGTCGGATTTTCTCCTGTACATAAAAAAATGCATATGAATATAAAAAACGTACTTTTCCCGACCAAATGATTACTATTTAAATGATTACTATTTAAATGATTACTTTTTAAATGATTACTATTTAAATGATTACTATTTAAATGATTACTGTTTAAATGATTACTTTTTAAATGATTACTATTTAAATGATTACTTTTTACATGATTACTTTTTACATGATTACTATTTAAATGATTGCTATTTAAATGATTACTATTTAAATGATTACTATTTAAATGATTGCTATTTAAATGATTACTATTTAAATGATTACTATTTAAATGATTACTATTTAAATGATTACTATTTAAATGATTACTTTTTACATGATTACTATTTAAATGATTACTATTTAAATGATTACTATTTAAATGATTACTATTTAAATGATTACTTTTAAAATGATTACTATTTAAATGATTACTTTTAAATGATTACTTTTAAAATGATTACTATTTAAATGATTACTATTTAAATGATTACTTTTTAAATGATTACTTTTTAAATGATTACTATTTAAATGATTACTATTTAAATGATTACTGTTTAAATGGTTACTTTTTAAATGATTACTTTTTACATGATTACTTTTTACATGATTACTATTTAAATGATTGCTATTTAAATGATTACTTTTTAAATGATTACTTTTTAAATGATTACTATTTAAATGATTACTTTTTAAATGATTACTATTTAAATGATTACTATTTAAATGATTACTATTTAAATGATTACTTTTTACATGATTACTATTTAAATGATTACTATTTAAATGA
The DNA here is from genome assembly GCF_053919585.1 of Euprymna scolopes. Classification (NCBI taxonomy): domain Eukaryota; kingdom Metazoa; phylum Mollusca; class Cephalopoda; order Sepiida; family Sepiolidae; genus Euprymna; species Euprymna scolopes. Next base: position 71,077,312 of record NC_136512.1, read on the forward strand.
TTACTGTTTAAATGATTACTATTTAAATGATTACTGTTTAAATGATTACTGTTTAAATGATTACTATTTAAATGATTACTTTTTAAATGATTACTATTTAAATGATTACTATTTAAATGATTACTATTTAAATGATTACTTTTTAAATGATTACTTTTTAAATGATTACTATTTAAATGATTACTATTTAAATGATTACTTTTTAAATGATTACTATTTAAATGATTACTATTTAAATGATTACTTTTTAAATGATTACTATTTAAATGATTACTTTTTAAATGATTACTGTTTAAATGATTACTATTTAAATGATTACTATTTAAATGATTACTTTTTAAATGATTACATTTTAAATGATTTCTGTTTAAATAATTGCTATTTAAATGATTACTATTTAAATGATTACTATTTAAATGATTACTTTTTAAATGATTACTATTTAAATGATTACTATTTAAATGATTACTATTTAAATGATTACTTTTTAAATAATTACTATTTAAATGATTACTATTAAAATGATTACTATTTAAATGATTACTTTTTAAATGATTACTATTTAAATGATTACTATTTAAATGATTACTATTTAAATGATTACTTTTTACATGATTACTATTTAAATGATTACTATTTAAATGATTACTATTCAAATGATTACTTTTTAAATGATTACTATTTCAATGATTACTATTTAAATGATTACTTTTTAAATGATTACTATTTAAATTATTACTTTTTAAATGATTACAATTTAAATGATTACTATTTAAATGATTACTTTTAAAATGATTACTATTTCAATGATTACTATTTAAATGATTACTTTTTAAATTATTACTGTTTAAATAGTTACTATTTAAATGATTACTATTTAAATTATTACTGTTTAAATGATTACTTTTTAAATGATTACTATTTAAATGATTACTATTTAAATGATTACTATTTAAATGATTACTTTTTAAATGATTACTATTTAAATTATTACTATTTAAATGATTACTTTTTAAATGATTACTGTTTAAATGATTACTATTTAAATGATTACTGTTTCAAGGATTACTATTTAAATGATTATTATTTAAATCATTACTTTTTAAATGATTACTTTTTAAATGATTACTATTTAAATGATTACTTTTTAAATAATTACTGTTTAAATGATTACTATTTAAATGATTACTATTTAAATGATTACTTTTTAAATGATTACTTTTTAAATGATTACTGTTTAAATAATTACTATTTAAATGATTACTATTTAAATGATTACTATTTAAATGATTACTTTTTAAATGATTACTATTTAAATAATTACTATTTAAATGATTACTATTTAAATGATTACTATTTAAATGATTACTGTTTAAATGATTACTATTTAAATGATTACTATTTAAATGATTACTTTTTAAATGATTGCTATTTAAATGATTACTTTTTAAATGATTACTTTTTAAATGATTACTATTTAAATGATTGCTATTTAAATGATTACTTTTTAAATGATTACTATTAAAATGATTACTATTTACATGATTACTTTTTAAATAGTTACTATTTAAATGATTACTTTTTAAATGATTACTGTTTAAATGATTACTATTTAAATGATTACTTTTTAAATTATTACTTTTTAAATGATTACTATTTAAATGATTACTTTTTAAATGATCACTTTTTAAATGATTACTATTTAAATGATTACTATTTAAATGATTACTTTTTAAATGATTGCTATTTAAATGATTACTATTTAAATGATTACTGTTTATATGATTACTATTAAATGATTACTATTTAAATGATTACTATTTAAATGATTACTTTTTAAATTATTACTATTTAAATGATTACTTTTTAAATGATTACCTTTTAAATGATTACTTTTTAAATAATTACTTTTTAAATGATTACTTTTTAAATGATTACTTTTTAAATGACTACTATTTAAATGATTACTTTTTAAATGATTACTATTTAAATGATTAATATTTAAATGATTACTTTTTAAATGATTACTATTTAAATGATTACTATTTAAATGATTGCTATTTAAATGATTACTATTTAAATGATTACTTTTTAAATGATTACTATTCAAATGATTACTATTTTAATGATTACTATTAAAATGATTACTATTTAAATGATTACTATTTAAATGATTACTTTTTAAATGATTACTATTTAAATGATTACTTTTTAAATGATTACATTTTAAATGATTACTATTTAAATGATTACTATTTAAATGATTACTGTTTAAATAGTTACTATTTAAATGATTACTTTTTAAATGATTACTGTTTAAATGATTACTATTTAAATGATTACTTTTTAAATTATTACTTTTTAAATGATTACTATTTAAATGATTACTTTTTAAATGATCACTTTTTAAATGATTACTATTTAAATGATTACTATTTAAATGATTACTTTTTAAATGATTGCTATTTAAATGATTACTATTTAAATGATTACTGTTTATATGATTACTATTAAATGATTACTATTTAAATGATTACTATTTAAATGATTACTTTTTAAATGATTACTATTTAAATGATTACTTTTTAAATGATTACCTTTTAAATGATTACTTTTTAAATAATTACTTTTTAAATGATTACTTTTTAAATGATTACTTTTTAAATGACTACTATTTAAATGATTACTTTTTAAATGATTACTATTTAAATGATTAATATTTAAATGATTACTTTTTAAATGATTACTATTTAAATGATTACTATTTAAATGATTGCTATTTAAATGATTACTATTTAAATGATTACTTTTTAAATGATTACTATTCAAATGATTACTATTTTAATGATTACTATTAAAATGATTACTATTTAAATGATTACTATTTAAATGATTACTTTTTAAATGATTACTATTTAAATGATTACTTTTTAAATGATTACATTTTAAATGATTACTATTTAAATGATTACTATTTAAATGATTACTTTTTAAATGATTACTTTTTAAATGATTACTGTTGAAATGATTACTATTTAAATGATTACTTTTTGAATGATTACTATTTAAATGATTACTAATTTAATGATTACTATTTAAATGATTACTAATTAAGTGATTACTATTTAAATGATTACTATTTAAACGATTACTATTTAAATGATTACTTTTTAAATGATTACTATTTAAATGATTGCTATTTAAATGATTACTATTTAAATGATTACTATTTAAATGATTGCTATTTAAATTATTACTATTTAAATGATTACTTTTTAAATGATTACTTTTTAAATGATTACTTTTTAAATGATTACTTTTTAAATGATTACTTTTTAAATGATTGCTATTAAAATGATTACTAATTAAATGAGTGCTATTTAAACGATTACTTTTTAAATGATTGCTATTAATAAAAAAAAGGTTGCACGATAATCTTTCGGCTCATCATAGTTTTCATTTAAGTTTACCTAATTATTTTGTCATCTGGAAGAAGTCCTCTTTAATTTGGGATGAAACGTTGATATTTTTTTAATACAATAGGTCTTACTTTTCTCTGTTCCGTATATACATATATATATATATATATATATATATATATATATATATATATCATCAGGTCATCAGATTAGTATTTGATTACTCTGACAAGCGTTAAAAAGCATTTAAAAAATAAATGTTTAAAAGTCAACAACATTTCTCGCGGTTAACGGTAGCTGAATGGATGGGGTATTTGCTAATGAAGCCAGGGATGGCTTCTATTGACTAATGTTTATCGTGACACCCTGCACTGATGATTCTCGAAAGGATGAAACACTGGTGCCTGTAGGTATTTAATTTTTTTAAAAAAATTATTATATTTTCACCCCAAGCCAGGCACGTTGCCACTTTAATGTAGGGAGCTATTATCACGGCCATAAGCTACGAGTTGGGCAGAAAGATGTCGGTTCACGTTACACTAGAACTTCTGCATGTCAGTACAGTTGGGGAAGCAGGGATCCGCAAGGGAATTCCAAAGTCTAGCGGTTCTGGGGAAAAAACTACTGGAGTAGAAGGCTTTTTACATCTAGCGATTTCTACTGTGAAGAGGTGGTATTTAGCTGCTTGTCGGGTGTGTCAGGGGTATTTACGTCGAGGGGGTACAAGTGCTTGCAGTTCAACAGAGCAAGCACCGTTAAAGTATTTGTAGAACAGGCAGATGGATGCAACATTTCGTCGATGGGATAGAGGCTGAAGTTTAGATGACAGTTCAGGACTTATCAGATTGGCGACTCTCTTTTGAACCTTGTCTAGGAGCGAGAGATTAGTAACAGATGCACCAGCCCAAATATGGCAACAATTCATGAGCGAATGGTGGCCTTATAGAGGTACAGGATACTTTCGGGCGTTAGTAGCTTTCTAGCACGGTAAAGAGAATTTACCTTCTTCGCAGTGGTCCTGGCAATACTCTCAATGTAATTGTTCCAACTCATGTTAGATAAAAAGTCATTGGCCATTGCTATTGGTGGTAGGGAAGGTTTCTTGTAATTATTAAAGGAAACAAGTTCAGCCTTGGCAGCATTGAATGTGACCACCATTTTTGTCCCCATTGCACTACAGATTGGAGGTCATCCTCTAGTGTTTCTGCCATTTCTTTAGATATGAGTTCATTTGTTTTCCTGTCGTATCTGTTATAGAGCATGGTTTCATCAGCATATATACCCATCTCACAGACAATTTTGTCAGGTAGGTCATTTATGAATATTAGGAATAATAGAGGTCCAAGGATAGACCCTTGAGGCATTCCCGCATTTATATCATATTGTTTAGATGTACGGCCGTCGAGGACAACCTGGATTTTTCTCTTATCTAAGAAGGATTTAATTATGTTAAGTATTCTTCCAGTGATACCGTATGATCTGATTTTCCTGAGAAGACCTTAATGCCATACCCTGTCAAAAGCCTAAGACATATCTGGAGCTACTTTGTCCAGTGAATGGTATATACGTTCATAGATTACA